>NC_064859.1:80102401-80162401 GCF_024139225.1 Suncus etruscus
AGAGAGAGAGAAAGAGAGAAAGAAAGAAAGAAAGAGAGAGAAAGAGAGAGAGAAAGAGAGAGAAAGAAAGAAAGAGAAGAAAGAAAGAAAGAAAGAAAGAAAGAGAGAGAATAAAGAAAGAAAGAAAGAAAGAAAGAAAGAAAGAAAGAAAGAAAGAAAGAAAGAAAGAAAGAAAAAAGAAAGAAAGAAAGAAAGAAAGAAGAAAGAAAGAAAGAAAGAAAGAAAGAAAGAAAGAAAGAAAAGAAAGAAAGAAACAGAGAGAGAAAGAAAGAAAGAGAGAGAGAAAGAAAGAGAGGAAGAAAGAAACAGAGAGAGAAAGAAAGAGAGAGAAAGAGAGAAGAAAGAAAGAAACAGAGAGAGAAAGAAAGAAAGAAAGAAGAAAGAAAGAAAGAAGAAAGAAAGAAGAGAAGAAGAAAGAAGAAAGAAAGAGAGAGAGAAGAAGAAAGAAAGAAAGAAAGAAAGAAAGAAAGAGAAAGAAGAAAGAAAGAAAGAAAGAAAGAAAAGAAAGAAAGAAAGAAAGAAAGAAAGAAAGAAAGAAGAAAGAAAGAAAAAAGAAAGAAAGAAAGAAAGAAAAGAGAGAAAGAAAGAAAGAGAAAGAAAGAGAAGAAAGAAAGAAAGAAAGAAAGAGAAAAGAAGAAAGAAAGAAAGAAAGAAAGAGAAGAAAGAAAGAAAGAAAAAAGAAAGAAAGAAAGAAAGAGAGAAAGAAAGAAAGAAAGAAAGAAAGAAAGAAAGAAAGAGAAAAAGAAAGATGAAGACTCACCTCATAACAGGCTGTACATTTGCAGCAAGATCAATTAAGAGAATGAAAGGGAGGAGAGGGCAGGAAAAATAGATTAGCCTTCTCTTAGTACAACTTCAAATCTGACACAAGAGGCAGCTTTACTTGTCTCCTCACAGTTGGGAAAAAATTAATTAGTTAATTAAAAAGCAGAGTAGACCTCAGCAACAATATTGCAAACCAGTGTCTCAAAGGGAGAGAGAGAGGAGAGAGAGAGAGGAGAGAGAGAGAGGAGAGAGGAGAAAGAGAGAGAGAGAGAGAGAGAGAGAGAGAGAGAGAGCAGAGAGAGAGAGGAGGGAGAGGAGAGAGAGAGAGAGAGAGAGAGAGAGAGAGAGAGAGAGAGAGAGAGAGGAGAGAGAGAGGAGAGAGAGAGAGAATGAGAGGAAACTGGGAACATTGGTGACAGGAAATGTGCACTGGTGAAGGGTGTTGAACATTGTATGACTCAATTTTAACCATGAGCAACTTTGCAATTGTAGGGTTAAAAGAACCCACTTGTGTTACGAACTACCTTGAAACCAAGGTGTTTAAATTGGAAGAAAATAAAAAAGTAAAAGCAGCTGTTCAAATTTAGAGGCTTTGTGCTAGAGGTGTAATAACTGGAATGGTTGCCAGAGTAGCCTCAGGGAGAAGTGTGAAGGGAGTGTCATTGGGCCCAAAACTATGAAGAATAATGAGGGGTTGCCTAGGCCAAGGGAGGTCAGAAATACAAACTGAGCTTGGGACAGTAGTCTAGGCCAGCATGAGGTTCAAATCTGGGGCTGGAAGGTGAAGAAAAGGGAGTTTATGAAACTTCATTCAGGGATGGAGAGATAGCACAGTGGTAGAGCATTTGCCTTGCTTGCAACCAACCCAGGACAGACCCGAATTTGATTCCCAGCATCCCATAAACGGTCCCCTGAGCCTGCCAGGATTGATTTCTGAGCCCAGAGCCAGGAACAACCACTGAGTACTGCTGGGTGTGGCCAGTACTCAAACTCAAGAACCAAAAAAAAAAAAAAAAGATCTCATTCAGTTTCTTTATAGTTATAGTTAAAATCAAGTGTATGATACAGGTTATATAGGTTCAGGAAATATAGGGGCACATTATGGGAATTAGGAAACCAATTTTTTCACTTTGAGAGAAGGGAGTTGGAAACTGGGATTGGCAGAAAATTGGAATGGGCTTTTCTACTTGATAGGAATTATACACATTGTACCTATTTGGTTTGCAATAACCAGAATATCCCATGATGTAGGTGTGGTTTTAAATTTTAATAGCTGACACTATAAAGGTTGTAAGCTTATGCAACACACCCTATGAAAGATTCATTATTTGCATTTCTTTTGCCTGGATTTGATTTGGCTTGTGATTTCATTTTCTTATTTTCTCTGAGTTTTCCTTTTCTCAATTGAGAAGATGGAAAACATTGACCCAGTATTTAAAACATTCCAAACTTTCAAATTTCAATTATATGTAAATGAGATGTTTTGTATGTTTATAGTATGTACTCATCTGACATAATTACTAAAGCATTAAAAACTGCTGAAACTACGCACAATGTACAAAAATGTACACAAATGGCTCTGGGACACTCTTCCTTAAAACTCTGTAGACAAAACTGGGAGTGTGTTTGCAAATGTGCAGCCACACACAAACACAACACATTTATACAGCTGTATTTATGTTTTTTCTGTAAATGTTCTGCATAATAGAATTAGCATGGCTGGCATCCAACTCATGACTTGAATATCCCATTCTCTTTGCAAGGAATACTTTGCATACATAAAGGGCTTCTAGAAGTTGGCCTCAGAAGATCTAAGAAATACAACTCTGCTGTATTAAATCTGAATTCAATCAGAAAGGAATATTAGGCAAACCTAAATTGAGGAACAGTCAGCAAAACTGACCTAAAATTTTCCCAAGTGTTGAGTCATGAAGTCATGAGGAACAAGAGGAATGTTCATTCCAGACTGCAGGAGACTAAGTGTAACTACATGAACTTCAAATGGCTTTGAACTTTTAAAGAAAAGCTTTATTATAAAAGTGACTGAGCTAGTGACCGGAGCCATAGCACAGAAGTAGGGCATGTAGCTGAGCCAGGACAGACCCAGGTTCAATTCCCAGCATCCCATATGGTCCCCTGAGCCTCCCAGGAGCGATTTCTGAGGGTAGAGCCAGGAATAACCCTTGAGCACTGTAGGGTGTGACTCAAAAACAAAAGCAAAACAAAAACAAAACAAACAAACAAAAAAAGGGTCTGGGCTATTTACCATAAAAGAATAAGTGGTAGAGCATTTTCATTGCATATGCTGACAGTGCACAGCACATTCCTGGTACAATAACAAAAATAAATATTTTTCTTTAAAAAAAAAAAGACGGGGCTGGAGTGGTAGCACAGTGGTGGGGAATTTGCCTTGCATGCAGTTGACCTAGGACAGACTTCGGTTCGATTCCCTAGCATCCCATATGGTCCCCCAAGCCAGGAGCAATTTCTGAGTGCATAGCCAGGAGTAACCTCTGAGCATCACCACGTATGGGCCAAAACACACACACCAAAAAAATTTTTTATTAATATTCAAAAAATAAAACAAGTCAAATTAGCAAGCACTAAGTGAGACACCAAAAAACATGAAGGTTACATGTATGGTTTTTTTTTGGAGGGGAGGAGCTTTCTTTCTCTGTAGCAGACACACACCAAAGTAATTGGATATGACAGACCCATGGTGTGTGTCTGCTACAGATAAAGAAAGCCCTCCCCCCAAACAAAAACCCTATACATGAAATACTTTTTTGTAGTTCAAAACTAATTTAAAGACTTTCTCATTAAAACAAAAAGGAAATATTGGCTTTTAGAAACCCCATTTCTTCCAGCACCAAGTGGAAATATTTGTGCTTATGGAAGATTATTGAGAAACTGATCATGGGCAAGAGCTGTTCTTTGTTAGTCAAGAAAACATTTCACTGACAAGAGAGGCTTCATAGACAGCAGAGCTGGGAAGGCAGTGGACTATGGCTAAGCCATAGAGAAGGCTGGATGAGCCAAAGGCAGGAGGACTCCTCACTGCTTTGAGGAAAGACAGTCAGTAGAGCTGAGATGTATGCTTGGTTTGGTTTGGTTTTATTTGAATAACTTTTTTAATTGAATCACCGTGAGTTACATGGTTATAAAATTGTAGTTGAGTTTCAGTCATGCAATGTCCAACACACATCCTTTCACCAGGACATACTTCCAGCCACCATGACCCCAGTTTCTCTCCACCCTCTCCCCCTGCCACATCCCCTATTTCTCTCTATAGAAGGCATTCTCTCTCTCTCTCTTTCTCTCTCTCTCTCTCTCTCTCTCTCTCTCTCTCTCTCTCTCCAGTTTGCAATATTATTACTGCATACCACTTTACCTCCTTTAAGCACCCAATTCTTGTCCAGAGTGAGGATCAAGAGAATCAGTTCATGGTATAAAGCATTCCACAAAGAGCAGAGAAGGGACCACTTTGACAATAGTTGGAATTGATCACTCTGGACAAGAGTTTGTGATCATATACTAGGGGGGGCCAAAAATATAATGCAGAAAAGACATTTACACTCGTAAATTCATTGCAGCACTATTCACAGTAGCCAGAATTTATTTGGGGACAAGCCAACTTTTTAAGAGCAGAAGATTGGATAAAGAAACTATGATACAAATACATAATGAAATACTATGCTTGGTTTTCTGTTTGTTTGTCTTTCAAGACAAGGTAAATCTCACAGTCCATGAAAGCAAGGGACTAAGGACATCTCATTCATTTTTCCTCTTTGCCAACATGACTTATACCATTGTTTTTAACCCATCCTTTTGTTTGGTTTTGGTTTTGGTTTTGGGTCATACCTAGGGTGCTCAGGGGTTACTCCAGACTCTGAACTCAGAAATCGCTCCTGGAAGGCTCAGGGAAAACCATATGGGATGCTGGGGTTCAAACCACCGTCCATCCTGGGTCTTCTGTGTGCAAGACAAACGTCCTACTGGCTCTGTTTTTAATCCATTCTTGAGTAAAAGGTTCAACCCTAATGCAACAGCACAGAAACTATGAACTTCTCTGTTGTTTTTTTTTTCTTTCCCTTCTGCATCAATTCACAAGGCTTGTGTGCACCTTGCAATAACAAGTATGGCTTTCTTGTAAAAATTATTTAAGGAAAACCACTAATGGGGAGAGGAGTGTTTAGGTGGATGAGGCAGAGAGATTGTATTTCTAATCTTTGGAGACTTTTCAGTTGAAAACCACATGGATAGACCATCCTCTGATTCTCAGTGGAAAGGACTGGAAACAATCTGATCCCCTGAGAATATCAGCACAGTCTGGTGCCTTCTGGTTACAACATTGAAGTGAGCCATGGTTGCTTCTGGCATCAAGTAGGAAAAGTCACTGAGAAGGGCACTGCCAATGTCCTACAACACAAAGGCTAACTCACACCACAAAGAATTATGTGACCCATTGTGCCAATAGTGTCATAGTTTAGAAACCCAAAAATTGATTTTCTAACAAGAAATCAACACATTAAAAAAAATCTATGACTTGCTTCAGATTGAAAGCAACAATAACAACATATCACAGACCATTGAGCATGCAACTGCTGTAATATGCGATGCTGTGTACAGGACATGGGATATAAGTTCCATAGTCGTCAGAACAGAATGACATGCTGGAGCAGTGTACACATGTGCAGCGGGTTCTCATGTAAGTCTTTGTGGCAGGAAAGAAAGGTACGATCATGGGGTCGGGAAGGTGGCACTAGAGGTAAGGTGTCTGCCTTGCAAGTGGACCTTGCTAGCATAGGATGGACCGTGGTTCCATCCCCTGGCATCCCATTGGTCCCCCCAAGCCAGGAGCAATTTCTGAGTGCATAGCCAGGAGTAACCCCTAGCGTCAAACAGGTGTGGCCCAAAAACCAAAAAAAAAAAAAGGAAAAAAAAAAAAGAAAGGTACGATCATGTAAAAGGACTAGGCTTTCAGGCCAGAAACCAGGATTCACCTGTTCTGTCAATGTCTTTTTTGCAAAGGTGCCAAGAATTTTCACCTACCTTCATCTGTAAAATGTGGCTCAGAGCCTCTTACTGTCTGTCATCCACTTGCCTCCGATGTCCCACATGCCGCACGCAAGGCACACATGAAAACAGACCTGCCAAAGCAGCATTTGTTTTAAGCAGTAGCCTGGAACCATTATGATTCCTTATGATCCCTTCTATCTTGATCTTGACAATTCTCCTTACCAATATCCTTGCTTCAAACACCAACCTTACTGTCAGTTGTTTCCAGCCTCCTTGTTTGAGTCATAATCTGTCGTTCCAGAATGGCCTTGGAACTGCCATCAAAGCAACCCTCTTTTTGACACCTGCTTTGGGTAGTCCCCTGTTTTTCTGATCTCTAACCCTTGCAAAATTCTGTCACCATGAAAGATCAATATTCTTTCCAACATTATTTCTGCTAGGACACTTGGTCCTGGCAAGATGGTAGCTTTATAAGCCTTTGTAATATCCATTCTGCCACAAGGCCAGGAGACCATTTGTAGCATTTTACACTGTCTCCTGTCCTGGAAGCCTGTTGTCTCCAAACCTGGGCATAACTAATGTTTAGGAAATGCTTGTAATTGATGGAACTGACAGATGTGGGATGGAGCAGAGGAGTTTAAAATGCAATCCCAGAAGTCTTACCCCGGGGAGCAAGAGTGAAGCATTTTAGGACCAGCAGTGAAGCCTCTCAAAGACAGATCCATGAGTAAGGGAACCCTATCAAAAATCCATGTGTAATTAATTCTCTCAAATATAGACCCATGTTTGAGGGACTCTCTCAAAGATAAACCCATGTGTGAGGGAAAAATGCCTCCTTTTCAGAGATGGTGCCATATGAAGTGCTGGGCCCCACACAAACTTAATCCCCTGAACCCTGTCGTGAGAAGACCCCACCTGGTTATTTGCTTTTCATTTTTCACAATGGGTTTTACTAAAGGGCAATCGGCATGGAAATGTGTCTAAATTTCTTCCCACAGAACAGAGCAAAGGAATATGAGGTGCTGTCTCCAGGAAAGGAGAAATGGAGCTAGAAACATAATCTGTGCAGCTCTGGAAGCCTGACAGAGAATATAAGAGGCTTAGTATCAAGATCTTTCTGGTAATTATAGGCAATCCACTATAAAAAGGTGGAACCAGGGGCAAGTCTGGAACTGTCCTCGGGAAGTAGGATGGGAAAGATGGTGGCATGCCAACTAACGTGCTTGTAGAAGTCTAGTTCTTTACAGGAGGAAATTCCCTAGAGTTTGCACTTGCTGAGTGTCATAGAATGATTCACTTTATTTCTCTGGATCTTTGTTTCTTTATCTAAAAAAGGAGAAAAATCATATATGGAGACACTGAAATGAAATAAGATCTGAATCTTGCTCTGAATGCAGCACAGTATTCACACAGACACACAGAAACTCAGACACACACACATACACACACACCATAGTATGATTTAAAGTAGAGGAATGTTTTGCAAATCTTCCTTGGCCCCTATTCCTTGTCACTAAGACTAGGGCCACTCTTCCTTAGCAGTGTTTTCATGCATATCAGGTCTCAATGCTACCATCTACCTATGGCTAATTCAGATGTTTCTTTTGTTTTTGTTTTTAATTTATCACTTTATTTATATGCCATTGTTACAAGATTGTTCATAATACAGATTTTTTTTTACAATTTCAAAATTGTTCATGATTGAGTTTTAGCCAGACAATGCATAACACTCTTCCCCAGTGCACATTTCCTACCATCAAGTCCCTAGCTTCCCTTCCACTCTCCTCCCTGCCTACCTTTGCAATAGACGTTTTCTTCTCTCTCTCTTTCTCTCTCTCCCTGTTGCTCCCTCCCTCCTTCTTTCCTTTCTTCCCACCTTCTCTTTCTGTTTTTCTCTCTTTTATTTTATTTCCTTTAAGACATTGTGGTTTGCAATATAACTGAAGGGATATTAAGCATATCACTTTATCTCCTTTCAATACCCACTTTTTGTCCAGAGTAATCATTTTCAACTACCATTGTCATAGTTTTCCCATATCTGCCCTAACTGCATTCTCCTGCTATTTACGGCAAGCTTCCTATCATATACTGACTTTCATTTCTATTGTCTCTGGATGCTATTACTATACTATCTTTTTTTTATCTCCAGCAAGTGAGTGTGAGTCAGATCTTTCTTTAGCAAGAGCAACGCAGAAAGGTCTGGCTGTACTGAACAGATGGACAATGTCAGGCTGTATGCTAAGTACCCTGTATGAAATGGTGCTTTGTTGAAAGAACACCACAAGGGTCTGCTGAGACCACAAGCTCTTCTGATCTTGCATTTTGGGTGCAATCTTATACTTCCTGCACCCAGAAACTGTGAGTATTTTAGCCTTCCAGGGCATTCTTGTGACTAGAAAAGCAGGAGGGAATTTCAATTTTTACTTGCTCACGAAGCTTTTGAGACCTACACTTATCTCCATGTTTCTGTTCCAAAAGAGATTACTGTGATTCTTTATTTCCAAGGTAGTTGGGAAGATTAAATAAAATAATACTGAACAAAGGCTCTGGGGCAGATGAGGGAGGCAAATCCTTCCCAGACTTCCTATAACCAGAAAACCAATGGATCTGACTGTCCAACAAGATATAGGCACACAGTCAGATTCAAATACTTCCAAGCTGGTATAGAACCAATCACACTCATTTGGAGTTGAAGAGAAAGGACAGTGAGTAATGTCTTTAATTTTCAAAGTTTATGCAATGGAATTAAAATCTATACGTAAATTGTGTAACCTAAGGTCTAGTACATTGGAAGTATTTGATATGTGGAGTTTGAAGCAGCTGACAGTTTCAAATTATATAATTAAACTTATAAAGACTGAATGATTGGTTTGGTTGAGATGCACCTGGAATGACATCCCCAATATTCCATGGGATGTGATGACTGGAGTGAGTATACAGTAGCAATTCTCAATTCTGGGGTCCATTTACTTGTTGAAAATATACCACTATCCCCAGGAGCATCGTTCAGAGAAATTCGCCAAGTGGAAGAAGCCTCCAGCTCCAGCCAGGAACCCAATCTTCAGTCTCCAATTGCCTGTGGATTGTGTGGGCAGTGAGGATCCAGAGGGAACGCCATCTCAGTGTTTGCTTATGGAAGCTGTTTGTTTGCAAAATTCTTTTTTGTGTACGTAGCCAAAAGTTTCAGTTTGTGATTCCCCATCTGTGGTTTCACTGGAGATGATAAGCAAACTTCTAAGGAAATGAAAAGAAAAGTGTTCCAGGTTTAAACCTACAAAACCAGGAAGAGGAAGAAAGCGAGGTGAGGGGTGCAAAAGGAGGGAGACAGTGAACCATCAGCCTTGTGTGTTGACAGGATAAATGCCTGAAAGCAACCTGGACATCCGAAAGGAAAGTAATCTCAACCAGGCTCCATCTGCTGGAATTTAGCAGGGCCATGCACAGGGCTAGTTAACATTGCTGTCGTCCTGCACTGACAGATAGGGCCTTATGGGATTCGCTGGGGAAGAACAAAGCTGTGTTAATATTGCCCCAAATGCAGTCATCCTTCAGCATTTCTACAAGACCCAGACTTTACAATCTCACCTGCCAGAACTCTGAACCAAAAAGTATATCTGAGCCACTGAGCTTGAAGGTTACCTTTCCAAGTATCATCTATTATCCTGTGTTATCACTAAACAGAAAATGGACTCGGTCAAGCTGCCCGAAGCAATGAAATGCCTGGGCTGCCACTTGGGCCATTTATATTGGAAGAAAGATATTTGAAAACCCCATCTCCCTATCTAACCCAGCATGATCCTTTTATGTGCAATTATTCCCCCTGTTTGGCATGAAATTCAAATAAATGTTTAGAAATGCTGGAACGTCCAGATGAAAGCTGTAATTAATGTATCAATGGTTTTCCTCTAAAGGGCATGCAATCAAAAAGAAGAGCCAACATATTAGAGCAATTAATGGGAATTATACAGAGTTGTGAGGACAATGGGTTTGCATTCTGATCTCAAACATTCTCAGAGTGTAGACACTGTCGGGTCAAGATCTGTTGTGGCTGGAACCCAAACTGATTAAAATTCATGGTTTATGAAGGGCATCACACATGCAGAGTGAACTTTGCAAATAATAAAATACAAAAGACAAGGTCCTGCCACATGGAACTTAAAATCGGCACAATATGTAAACTAAACAGCAGATGGGAGCTAAGTATTCAATCAAAACAGTGAAGACAGGGAGGGACACTAGTCTTAGGCAAGGAAAAGAACTTTGGAAGGCAGAAATAGAATCAAGGTCATAAGCATGAAGAGTGGCCCTCTGAACCTACCAGCTGAGTCCCTCCGTAATGCATCTCAGCACTGCAGTAGAGACCCAGCCTAGGGAACAGCTGGGTTCCCTACAGGCCCTTTACAAATAATGTGTTGAAAACTTCCTTGTCTCATACATTATTGATTCTTGGAATTGCTCTACTCCTCCTGGAGTAAGGGTAACACAAGGGCAAATCTCTGTTTTTGTCTTATCCCTCAGTTCAATGCCTGATGGATTAATGTCCATGCATTGTCATAAGTTTACCCTCATCAGAGTGAAACATGAAAGTAGTGAGTCTTGACAAAGATTCAATATTAGTAACTTTTTGAGAGACCTTCTACCCTCTATCCCATTATCCTCTAGACCCAGGTTTTGGGTCTGGTCCTCATGGACAAGAATTCTAAGTTTTTCTAAGTCACAATCTCCCAACCTAGCTATCTTATTTGATCAAATTCTTACCACAAATGCCAGTGATCAGCCTGACCAATTCAACCAACTTCCTGCTAGGTCCTTTAGCATTAAGTTCTCTACTTCCAGGGCCGGAGAGATAGTACAGTGGTGTTTGCCTTTCAAGCAGCCGACCCAGAACCTAAGGTGGTTGGTTTGAATCCCAGCATTCCATATGGTCCCTGTGCCTGCCTGGAGCTATTTCTGAGCAGATAGCCAGGAGTGACCCCTGAGCACCGCTGGGTGTGGCCCAAAAAACAAACTAACAAAAAAAAAAGTTCTCTACTTCCTTGATCATTTTCCATACACTTACTCACACACTGCTTCCTGCTATAAATCCCTTCTTCTCTTATATTCAGCGCTGAGCCCAATTGCTCCCTTTCCTGCAACACCCCACCGCAGTCATCTTTTGAATAAAATTGTTTTTGCCATCTTTAGTGAGAGTCAGAATAATAATTTTTAACAGTACAAATCTGATTGTGTGGGCTTGAATGGACTCTTTTATTCCTGGATAGAGTTGATGTCATTTTCATCTTTTGAACCTTGCTGTCTATTAAATGGCTGTCCTGATCGATTGAACTCGTACAGCCATAGCAGCTAGTGGGAGTGGGAGGAAAAAAGAATCCTTATTATTCTAATTTGCATTTCTAAACATGATAAATATGGTGCCAGAGCAAGAGTACAGTGGGTAAGGTGTTTATCTTGTATGCAGCAGACTTGGGTTCTATCCCCAGCATCTCATATAGTTCCTCAAGCCAAGACTGACCCCAAGCACAGAGCCCTGATGGGTGTAACCCAAAAACCAAACCAGTAAGTAAATAAATAAATAAGCAAATAAATGAACATGAGAAATAGACCTGGTAGTACCATCCAGAGATCATACCAGAGAAAAGGTCCCTGGCCTTGCCTCCTATGAAGTCTGGACACATATCTCTACTAATGAGAAAAGACTGTGAGAACTAACACATTTACATGATTTAGGTCCAATCTGTCAGCTCTCTTGCAGAGGGATTTTCAAGGCTCTCTAAAATAGTTCCTGATTAGCATACCCAGCAGTGATGCTGCTTTGAAATTTTTAAGCTGCTCATAGAAGAGATTCTTTCAGGATCTGGAGCAATAGTACAGGAAATAGGACACGTGCCTTACATTCAGCAGAGCAGGGTTCAATCCTTGGCATCCCAGATAGTACCCCGAACACTATCAGAAGTAATTCTTGAGTGCAGAGTCACAAGTAACTCCTGAACATCATGGGGTGTGGCCCAAAAACTAATTAAATAAATAAGTAAACCAGAGATATATATCATCAGGACAAAAGCCAATGTCATTCTCAACACCCTATCTGGAAATGATTCCCTTGGAGTCTCTGGATTATGCCAGTACATTTTTTTTCTGAAAGACCTCCATCTTTCAGGCCACTGAAGGAAAGTTCAGTTTTTATTCTCATTTCAGTGAGACTCAAAGCACACATACACAAGGAGGCTAGCGAGACAGTACAGCCAGTAGTCTTTCACACAGCCAAATTAGGTTCAATCCTTGACCCTCCTTTTGGCACCCTGAACTCTGACAGAAATAACCTCTAAGTGTAGAGCTAGGAGCAAGCCAGATGTGGCCCCCAAACCAAAAGCAAACAAAACCAAAAAAGTACATGAAAATTGTAAAGATGGAAAATGACACTATCAAAACTTCCTTTCAAATTTCAAGTATGAAAACCTGGGAGATACTTTTTTTTTAATCTCACATCTATGTAAAACCTTTAGTCATGCTGAGAAAGAATAAAATAATAACTCCTCAAGAATATTTGTCCTCTGTGATAGCATCTACATTAAACATTGATGAAAGGAAGCAGAGAGAGAGCAATGTTTAGCCTTGGTTGTGAATGACTGTAGGAACTAAAAATAGATGAACATTGTGATAGAGGCAGGGCTCATGCCTCAAGAAGGAGTAGGAATAACACGGTTCTTGAGGTTCCCCTTATGAATTCAGTAAAGAAATACACTTATCACCCATGTGTAGATGCGCAGGTGCTACTTTGGATGAAGAAGCCCACCATAAAGTTATAGAACCCATCATAAGTTTATGAGAGCCACCATAAGGACATCAACTCTAAAATGTTTGTTGATAATACTATTTTAAAAAACTAATTCATTTTTTTTTCTAAATGGGGCCCTAATTTTCTATCACTTCTCCTATAGGCCCACTTACATGCATGGGTCCTTGTTGATTCTGTTAATTTGATTCTGGAGAATTCAAAGTATGTAGAATGATGACTCTTCACTATATCTCTCCAGTTCCTGAACTCAGGCCCAGTTCTTTCCTAGATCTCTGCTGCTCATGCTACTTACAGACCTTACCATACTGGCATCAGCCTGTAGCACCCATAGCTCACAGTTAAATGTGGTTAAATGAACACAAATCACAATGCTAACTAGCCTTTTTGTGGAGCTAGCATTCATCCTGGTCACTCTTGTAGCAAGAACAAAACTCATTTGCATCCTTCCCCACACCCCCAGGTTTAAGAGATTCTATCCATTTAATCCCTGATGTTTGCAGTTCACTGCTGCTGCCAGTGAAATTCAAGGTTGTATGGGCATGGGCTACATGCCAGCTTCCATGCCAGAGGAACTGCTCACCAAGAGCAAAGCTATTTGATGGCTCCCTGGCTCCCCAGGCCTCCTCTTTTTAAGTCCCTTAGTCTAGGTTAAAGGGCAACTGAGTTTGCATTCTGAGAACTAACCTCACTCTACTAACCTGATACTTAGTCATGGAAGCCTCTACCCACTTTCATAATGATATACTTCCCTTGACTTCACAGCCCCACATGGGCCAACATCAAGTCCCCCAAAGCATGCATTTCTCAATCTATCTATTTATCCTGCTATATACACTTGCTACAACATGTATATGAAGACCAAAGCAGAAAATAGGTCTTTTAAAAGAAGATCTGTTAGGGGGAGAGAGAGCTCTCGCCCTCTGCCCTCCTCACCCCCTTCCCTTATAGCCTTGTTACCTCTCCCCAAGGCTCAATGCTAATCTTACCTGATGGTCAGACCAACTCACAGCTGGGAGGGGTCTGTGGTTGCTAATTAAAGTTGCCTGGGGAGTTGTGAGAGAGGATCAGCAACAGAAGGAGCAAGAAGACACTGCAGGGAAAGAGAGATCAGAGACAGTATGGATGCAGAGGCTGTTTAGCTTAGAAGCCACACATGGTTGTTAGGGCCTTATAATAAAGCTTCATGTCTCCTGAAATCTGACTGCTGTGGATCATTTCCTCACTGTTATCTTGAACCCTCAGACTTTGTCTAAAGGGGCAGCAGGCACCAGGCTGACTCCATGCACCCTCAAGGACTCTATAACTAATATAGCCTCTGCTATGCACATTAAAAGCCACTGATGATAACTTCAATGCTTCCTTTAGGCAGATAGAGAAATAAAGGCCCAGGAAAGAAAAATACTGACTCAAGAACACATAGTGAGTGAGAAGGTAGTAGACACTTCTGTTTCTGGCATCAGCCCCTGGAACTCCCAGGTACTCAGCAAAGGTGAGGAAAAGAGATTTATCTGGGGATGATCTCCTCATAGAAACACTGCATCAGGCTTCAGAGGTGCCTCCAATCTGCTCTTTCTTGCAGAAAGCTGCTCCGAGCATGTTCTCATTCTCCTTTGTGAAATGATACCTCATCCCATTCCTTCAACTTTTCTGCAGGTTTGATACTATTCCCAATTTCCTATCTTACTTACCTTTTGTAGTTCCCCAATGTATCTGTCATCTCTTTGTAACGAGTTCCTTTGCAACTGCCAAATTTTCTATGGATTATAATTCAAGTACACATTAATATTATTAAAGCACAAAGATTTGACTAGACTATGATCTATTATTTATGTATGTAAAATGCTATACATGCATATCCATATAAAGTTCCTACAAGGATATACAGACAACTGTCACTAGTGAGAACTTCTGGGAAATAGAGTTGTTTAGCTCAAATGGACCACTAGACTCATTTTATATGGAAATTTATAAGACATATGCTAATTAAGATCTTTCAAATAAAATGAGTTCATATTTCTTTCCAAACATACAAAGGGGCCAAAGAAATAGTAGAGAATGTAGGGTGTTGCTTTGCATGTGCAGACCCAGGTGGTCCCCTGAATACCACCAGAGTAATTTCTGAGTGTAAAGCCAGGAGTAACCCCTAAATATGACCAGGTGTGGGCCTAAAACTAACAGAAAGGAAAAAAATACAGAGACATCTGAAGATGGAGAATTGCACACCTGTGACTGCACTCAGTTGCTAACCAACTATATGAGAAGAGCGAATTCTGAACAGCCAGCCAGACCTCTTCACAAAGAATGTCTTTATTCTGGGAGCTCTATTCTGGCGAC
This sequence comes from Suncus etruscus, assembly GCF_024139225.1. NCBI lineage: Eukaryota > Metazoa > Chordata > Mammalia > Eulipotyphla > Soricidae > Suncus > Suncus etruscus. The sequence continues at coordinate 80,117,316 of NC_064859.1, forward strand.
TTCCTCTATTTGAGATGCCACCATGACACTAGCAGTCTGTTTTGGTTGATCCCCTGTATTTCCCACTGAGAGAACACAGGGAAAACAGGAGTATGTTAGCTTCATCTGATCTGATACAAAAGTTTTGAGGTTTGACACTGTAAAGCCCAGGAGTCTGGTCAGGGAACAGTTACAGCATCAGAACTAGAAGTCAGTGGAGAAACAAAAGGAGAGCCAGCAATTTTTAGAACTTGAGGAGAAAAATAGAGGCCAATATAATGTTCCTTTCCTTACCTGCTAACATGCCATTTCAGCTGTGTTAATTTGGAAATAACAGAAGAAAAGGCTTATATAAATTTCTGATAAAAAAAAATCACTCCCTGGGGTTGGAGAAATAGCATGAAGGTAAGCCATTCACCTTGCATGCAGAAGGATAGTGATTCAAATCCTGGCATCCCATATGGTCTCCCAAGCCTGCCAGGAGTGATTTCTGAGCATAGAGCCAGGAGTAACCCCTGAGCGCTGCTGGGTATGATCCAAAATAAAACAAAAAAATAACTCCCTGAGCCATACCTAGGCTGACCATTTTCAAGAAGTGCCTAAAAAGAAAGATAATGGGTAGTTCTGGTGAAAAAAAGAAATGTCAGAGGCCAATTCATAGTTGTTCCGAAGAAAGCCATAATCTAGTCAGCAGTCACCCCCATATGTGCGATGATTTCCACTTCCAGCAGCATCAGGATACCTTACCTTGGGTGGTTAAATTCAAGATTGGCTGTCCCCTGGTACCTTTCATCAAAATGCACCTCACCAAAGCAGGTGCAGAATACCTGTGGGTGCCCAACAGAACTAACAAGGCTAATGAAGTTGCACAGGTTGTATATTTGGATATTTTGAACATAAATACATTTCTCCTCTGTTGCTGTTTCATGGAAAAATAAAATCATATTTCACAACTGCTCAGAGCTTTAAACAAGAACCGCTAGGATGGTTGCAGCATAATTCAAACAAGCAAAGATGAAACTAAACAACCTTATTTATGCCATACAATCAAATTATAAATTATGCAAAGATTTCAGCATCTGCCAGTCGCAACGTTCTTCTTTTCTGTACGCAGCTTCAAGGTTTACACGGAATGGATTCTCATGTTTCTCTGATTGCCTGGCCAGTAATACAGGTCAAATGAGTTCCTGGTTGTATGTCTTTCATGGCAATCACTTGCCAGAAAAATAAATAGGGTGCTAAATAAGTTGAAGGAAGGAAGGAAGGAAGGAAAGAAAGAAAGAAAGAAAGAAAGAAAGAAAGAAAGAAAGAAAGAAAGAAAGAAAGAAAGAAAGAAAGAAAGAAAGAAAGAAAGAGAAAGAAAAAAGAAAGAAGAAAGAAAGAAAGAAAGAAAAAAGAAAAAAAGAAAAAAAGAAAGAAAGAAAGAAGAAAGAGAGAAAGAAAGAAAAAGATAGAAAGAAAGAGAAAGAAAAAAGAAAGAAGAAAGAAAGAAAGAAAGAAAAAAGAAAAAAAGAAAAAAAGAAAGAAAGAAAGAAAGAAGAAAGAAAGAGTCATCGGTTCGAATCCCGGCGTCCCATATGGTCCCCCGTGCCTGCCAGGAACAATTTCTGAGCCTGGAGCCAGGAATAATCTCTGAGCACTGCCGGGTGTGACCCAAAAACCACAAAAAAAAAAAAAGAAAGAAAGAAAGAAAGAAAGAAAGAAAGAAAGAAAGAAAGAAAGAAAGAAAGAAAGAAAGAAAGAAAGAAAGAAAGAAAGAAAGAAGAAAGAAAGAAAGAAAGAAAGAAAGAAAGAAAGAAAGAAAGAAAGAAGAAAGAAAGAAAGAAAGAAAGAAAGAAAGAAAGAAAGAAAGAAAGAAAGAAAGAAAGAAAGAAAGAAAGAAAGAAAGAAAGAAAGAAAGAAAGAAAGAAAGAAAGAAAGAAAGAAAGAAAGAAAGAAAGAAAGACTAAGAAAGACTAAGAAAGACTAAGAAAGACTAAGAAAAGACAGTTTAGACTTAGGGTCAAACTTATGCAAAGGCCCTGAGGCTTCAAATTTGCTGAAACAAACAGTCAGTAGATAAATTGTTTTCATGCCACAGAATTAAGTCCAATCCTGCAAATCAAGGAGCCCTAAAAGGGCTTCAAATAGTAGAGTAAGAAGGTCCGATGGACAGTTTCCCGCAGTTGGGATGGAAACTGGTCCAGCAGATTGTCACAGTATTAAAACCATAAAGAGAGTAGGAATAGCAACGAAGTACAGAGAACAGTCTCCATCAGATCACTAGGAATAAAGAACAACATCAAAAAATATTGGCCTTCATTTCTTCTCTCTTCTAGAAAGTTCAAAGAAATCTGTTGATGTTTGCCTCTTTAATCTTTTCTAAAATCTCTGAGAGATGGGGTGAGGAAAATATCACTCCATCAGCACTCACGAAAGGATTCTGAGCCCTGTGTGTGTGACTCCCTCACCTAAAGAGCTTTGATTTTTGACACTTTTGCCCACTCCTTTTTGTGTTATAAGACCCTGTCACCAGACCACTTGGGTGGAGACACGATGCAAAGAAAGGCCACAGATCCAAGTAGCAGAGAGTCATATTGTACTGAAACTGTCCAAAAATATAGATGACTTTTAATAAACAAACAAACTAAACTAAAATAGAAAACTTTGGGTCCAAGAGAGAAATAAGATAGAAACAGAGACAAAAATTTAATCGTCTTCCTATAACCTAAAGATGATGACATTTGACATTTGGCTCTATGTTTTTCTGGTCTTATGTGCACAGCAAAATCAAGATCAAAACGAATATGCAATTTAGTACACCAATGAATTTTTATCCTACTGGAAGTAGAGTAAAATATGAGAAAATGTTTAAGTAAAAATAGAAAGGAAAATTGACTGCAATTTGCTATGATAATCAAGCTCTGAAGAAAAAAAAACCTGCATGTAAGTGAAGGTCATTTCTCTAGTCTCTCTTCTAATCTCCTCTCAAGTAGGAAAAGTGCAGTGAAATCTGATTATGGTTGGATTGACTAGGTGACCACAAAAATCCCCTCCAAATCCTAGATAATCTGACTATGAAACTGTAAAATGACAACATAGCACATTAATCTCAGAGGCTTACCTCTCTACTCGGTTCTTCTGAAAAGAGAAAATAAGAAACTAGGAACTAGACCGGATGAAATGAAAAACCTAGTTCACTCACTAATTAGTTGTGTAGTCTTAATCAAAACAATTCATTTTCCTGAACCTCAGTCCCCTCCTTTGTGCAAAAATAGAATATATTTCACTCCCTACATCAGTTTGGGAACTTAAGAGACTCTAATTTAAACAGACTGGAAGCACTTAGTTAACACACTTATCCTTGTTGTCATCACTGTCACTTTCAGGTGCTTAAGAAATCAGGCAGAAGCTGAGCTGCCCCTCATTTCTGAGACATCTCGTAGGAGTGCTCAGGATATTCTGTCTTCACACCTATTTCTACATCCTTTCCCAAAGACACGGAACCTTCACTCTGCCCACCATTAACCCAAAGTTCCTACTATAACCTCCACTGTAACTCTAGATTGTCTTGCAGGCTTTCTGAAGCTTCTGTCATTCTGAAAAACACTAGTTCATTTTATCCAATATGCCCAATTCGTTTTCTAGAAGTTCTGAGCAGATATTTTGGACCTTTCAGGGCTCCTGCGTGTTAGCCATGATCCCTTCGAGGGACATTCAGTCACTTTGTGACAATCTTCCTCTTGCACACCAGTCCCTCTCAGGGGTGAGTAGGACTGTGCTACTTTGAGGGCAGGACTGTGGCTTTTCTGACTCTGGAGAGCAAATCTCATCTTCCAACAGCCAAGCAGAGAGGACATGTTCAATAAATACCACAGAAAGAGTAATGCTTGTAATATTTCAAGCTATAAGGCATGGGGTTTTTTTTATAGCTGTTGTATGGAGAAAACAACAGCTGTATTCTTTGTGCCATTTGGTTTTGATGTAGAATAAAGCACAAAAAAACATAATCATATCATAGAGCTTTCTAGAAGATGTAAGACAAGTATATCAAGCCCCTTATTCTATGGGCAGACCCCCCCCCCTTGCCAAGGAACCTACTGCACCACAGACACCTCCATAATGTTTCATGGTGGGATAACTCTGGAACTTTGATAATGAATGTCATTGGTCACCTATTCATATAGAGATATAAATTACTCTTTACATTCTATAGCATTGTTGATAAATGATAAGTTCATAAAAACATGAAAAAATAGTAAAATATCTGAGCCAAACTTAACAGGTATGCCTCCTGCCTTCTATGGCTCAATTGATGTCTCAATAAAATCAGAGTTAGTTTATGGGATAGTGGAAGCTCTAGGGAGCTTCATTACCATACCCTTCACTTAGGTAAGATAAGCTGGAAGGCCTGGCTCAATAGGACAGAAGAATGTTCTCATGATCATTCTAAGAAGATCATCTAAATTCTGAGTTTACAATAGAGCTCAGTTTCTAATTCTCTGTGGTTTTCAGAAGCGTTACTCCCATCTCATTTGATCACATAGTCCACACAGCTCAGACTTCCCCTTAAAATTCCTCCTGGCAAGAGGGTTGCTAAAGAGTCCACGCAGACCTTTATTTCTCTGTAGAGAAAAGGACTGTCATGCATGGATGAATTATTTCTCTCCTCAAAGTCCATCAGTAACTTCTTTACATCTACCTATGTCCAGGTCCCTTCCCTCCCCTACCTTCCCTTCCCCTCCCTTCTGCTTCCCTTCCTTTTCTTCCTTTCCATCCCTTTCTTTTCCTTTTCCTACTCTCTTCTTTTTTCTCTTCCTTTACTTTCCCTTTCATTGCCTTTCCTCCTCTCTTCCTGTCCTCCCCTCTCCATCCCTCTCCTTTCTTTCTCTCTCCTCTCCTTTCTTCCTCTCTCCTTCCCTCCTCTCCAAACCTCGTCTTATACAATGCTCATCCAGATATTTCCAGTCTAAGTAAATAAAAACAAAATAACCATAAATCCAAACACCCCGAAATCTCACAAATATAGCCTATGAAAGGCTATCCTAATCATATTAACTCCAGGAGTGGAGAGAGACTGTAGCAAGCAGACCCAGGTTTGATCCTTGGCATCCCATGTGGTTCTCAAAGCCCACTAGCGTAATTCCTGCACAAAGAACCAATAGTAAACCCTAGGGACAGCTGAGTGTGACACACACAAATTATATTAACTTAATTTATGGTTTTTATTTATAATATAATCCTGCCTTTATAAAGATAAACTTTTATTCTTTACATATCTACATGGTATCAACGGTGTATCTCTAAGAAAAGTCTGTATTTCACCACATTATCATGCAAATGTTATGACCAATATTTTCAAGTGGGATATGACCATAATGGGAGGCTATTTTCTGGTGGTCTAGTACCACTTGAAAGTTGTTTTTTACTAAACTCTCTGTGGTGTAATATTAAGATGCCTAGAATACTTGTGAATCTAAGTTTAAAATGCAGTATGATTATACAGTGAAATGTATATTCAAGATGAAGTGCTCAATATGAAATCAATGGGGAAAGAAAGATGGAATCTTGCAGCTTACTGCAACCTGGAGGTGAGTAATTGGAGAGTGTCATGCTGAGTGAATTGAGGCAGAAAGTAAAAGAAAACCACCAGATGATCTTGCACATCTGCAGAATATAAAAGAAAATACTAAGGGGATTAGACAATAAACAATGAAAACAAATTCTGAAACAGGATCACTAAAACCTGAAATGAAAGGGTAGGGATCACGGTGAAAAGACCCGGAATGATTGCAGGCAAATTAATGGTCCTAATATCATGTAAATGATACCTCAATAACTATATTTTTAAAAGATGGTATGCTCATGTATAAACATTTCTCAATGTTTACAGACACCCTCACTCATAATAGAATCCTCAGTCTACATAAATAGGTAGACTATTGCATTGTCATTGTATAATTGTTACCATGTTTGTCTCACATAAATAGGTAATCAGATACACGCAGCCAGACAGCATCTCACATGCTAGCTATATTTATCTCCAACAATAAAAGAACCATTCAACATATTTAAGTAAAACATCTAATTTTAACACAGTTCATACTGGCTTTCCTGATATTTGAGTCCTTCTGTCCAAAAACTCTTCATCCAAAGATAGCAAACACAAGAAAACCATTCACAATAACTATCTCATGCAATTATAGGTTTCTTTCTCTAAAGAGAAATGTTCTCTGGATTCTGGACCTCTCTATCCTTTCCATCCCATGTCATTAAGGTCAGAAGACTTTAGTCCAGAAGCCCAGTGTCAAAACCATTCTACCTAGCTTGTTAGATGACTGCCCTCCACTCCCTGAATCATTATAAACAGGAATCTAACTATATGTGTAATATATTCCAATTTGAGTGGCTTCCATATGGATGAAAGTTGGTGTTTTTGTCCACTCAGAAGTGGGGAGCTGAATATTGATTGATAAACTCATCACTCTGCAGATAAGGGAGTGCTTCACAGATGTGCATATATGGTTTTAAAACATTACTCTTCCAAGAGAGCCTCAAAATGGTTTGGGGTTTTTTTGACTTCATTATTCCACACCTATGAAATAAAGAAAATGATATCGGGCCTGGAGAGATAGCACAGCGGCGTTTGCCTTGCAAGCAGCTGATCCAGGACCAAAGGTGGTTGGTTCGAATCCCGGTGTCCCATATGGTCCCCCTGTGCCTGCCAGGAGCTATTTCTGAGCAGATAGCCAGGAGTAACTCCTGAGCACCGCCGGATGTGGCCCAAAAACCAAAAACCAAAAAAAAAAAAGAGAGAGAGAATGATATCTAGCCTAAAAATTAGGGTCGAAAAATTGAAAAAGAAAAATTAATATAAATTGAATACTACATAAAGGACTTCAAAATGGTAGCCATCAATGAAAGTAATGCTGGTGTGGTCACAATGGCAAGATGGTAGGGGTGCTAGTAGTGGTGGTAGTGGTGGTGGTGATGGTGATAGTGGCGTTGGTGATAATACTGGAGGTGATGGTAGTGGTGATGGTTAGGGTACTAATGGTATTAATACTGGTGATGGTGAGTGACATAGTATGCTGCGGCATGCATGAACTTTAAGGGGAGCTCAGCCCTCCAGATGTATCCTCAGATTTTCCTGGTGGGGAGAACTGAAATAACCCCCAAGGGGTTCCTCAAAAGGCTTGATGTGGATACTTTTTCCCCTGCATGGATAGTTAAGGAATTCCTGAAGAGAAAAAATCTATGCTTGTTATTACATTTTCTGTCATTATTTGGCTATCTCTCCTTTGTAAAATCCCAGGCAAAATTATGACCTCTATATATAAATAATTTGGCTCAGAAATTCCAGCACCAAAGATCACTAAGAGAACCCTTTTTCTGGATAATATTTAGCACCTAAAAGCAAAGACATTATTTTTACTCTTTTTCAAATATGTTCTTGCAGCTTCAGTTTCTGATAATCAAGGGCGTAGCCAGAATACAGATCATGGGCTACTGATTCTTCTCAGAAAAAGGGAACCACACTTTAGGGTTCCTTTAGATTCCTTCCTTTACTTGACCTCTAAAATAATAGAGCCCCGCTCAGTGAATAACGTGTTCTTAGATTTTTTTTCTACTTCCTAATAATACCTTATTTTGCATTTGAAGTGAGCTTGCAAGGAGCTGTCTTGAGTTATAATCTTCTCTTTTGTAACTCAGAATCCTTATATCTCACACCCATAGCTCAAGTATTGTTTACTATTAAACTTTGCTTTGTGGTTGTAAACATCCTTCTCTATACCTTGACTGGTTTTTCCCCTTATACAGCCCCCTGCTTAAAGATTAAATTTGTCGCACTGCTGCCAGAAGATGTGTTGACCCCACATGCTCTGAAATATTTCATATTTCATATTCAGCCACTTGTGTTACCCGTTTTCCTCTCGTGAAGGATTTGCTCCCCACTAAAGATGCTGAGATGCAAGATGCCAGCAGCAGTAGTATAGGTATAGTATACAGTATAGGTGGTGGTGGTAATGGAGAAGGTGGTAGTAGTATTGATCATGGTAGTGGTAGTAATAGTAGGGATGTTGACAATAGTAATGATAGTAGAAGTGGTGATAGTGCTGGTGATGGCGAATAACAGTAGTGATATCGGTGGTGGTGGTAGTGGAGATGGTGGTGCGGGCGATAATAGAAATGACAGTGGAGATGAGAGTTATGGTGATGATTGTTATGGTATTGGTGTTATTAATGTTGATGAAAACCATGCTAGTAGGGGAGATGGTAATGTTAAGGTGGTGTTAGTGCTGGTGGAGATGGTGGTGATTATGGTACTGATGGTGTTAGGGATGGTGATGGTGGTGGAGGAGTTGGTGGTAGTAATAATGGTGTTAGTGCTGGTAATGGCAGTAGTAGAGGCAGTGATAGTGGTAACGTGGTAGTGATGATGATAGTAGTTGGGAGGGATAATGACAGTGGCTGTGGTGAGGGGTGGTAGTGATGGTATCTAACCAATTTGCCTTTATAACACAGGGCTGTCTGCTATATTCTGGATTCAGCTCTACCATTGAACACATCATATATTTCCTTATGCTGTAGTCAATTCTTTTTTATGATGCTCTCTACTCATTAATCTGTTCCTACAAAAGTATTTGTGAAATTATCAGAAACTGAGCATTGACTGGATCTCTACCCTAATAATCTTCCATGATTACAAGCTCAACTTCACAGTCTGGAGCAAGATAATTACAGGACTACCCTATCACTCACAAACATCAAGCTCCTTCCCACTTCACTGGCCTGAATTCATCCCCACTCTCCTTTATCCAGTTTGGCTCCTGAATCCCACTTTTAATGCGATGGTATTCTTTTATTGCTCTCCTCTTTTTTAGCTTCCCTGAGTAAAGGTTCAAGAGTGAAACCCAGGGACTCAAGGGGTCCTGAGCCACAAGCTCACTCCCCTAAATCCATGCAATAAAAAAATCATAAGGCTTCTATTTATAAGAGTCACTTCTGCATGTACAATGTCTGTTTTTCCTTTGACTGCTCCCAGGTAATACATATTTTGGAAGTGTCGCCTCTGCCTTACAACCGAGGAGCTTTGATCATGGGACTAGAAGGGCCTGAAGTCATAGAAGAAGCAGTGTGGGCAGAGTGCACACCTTGGAGTGTGGCAAACAGAGCGTGAAGCCTGGTGGACAGCATCCCACCCACTTCCCAAACCCCCAGAGCAGTCATAGTTCCTGTGGAGTGTCACTTGACACATATTCTCACATAGTGAATGTGGCAACCAACTGCTAGAAGCAGCTCTGTGGACAGAGCAAAGGGAGAAGAGAGGTCGCTTGATGGTGTAAAATGAATAATTTTGTATGTCCTCCTCCCACTCTTTGGGGTCCCCGCTGCACATTGCTTTCTTCCCAGACCCCATGAATCAGCTGGCTGACTCCTGAAATGGGGATCCTGCTCCTCAGCCCCCCACAAGAGGCACAGCATCTGGGGACCTGACGTCGAATGACTGCATACACAGCAGTGGCCTTTTAACACATTTCAAATAGAAGCTGTGTCTTTGTTCCCTTTATTACAACCCCCCTCCCATTTATTTGGAAAGTACAGAATGTCCTAATCTATTCTCCCTGGAATAGATACCTTCTTCAGCACCATTCGCAAAAGTGCTCTAAAATCGAAAATTGGTGTGAATAAAATTGTCTACTCACTCCTGCCTTTTTCTTATTCTGTCTTGGAATAAGGCCATGATAAAGAAAGAACAGATGTTTGATACAGGTAGAGTCTGCTTTGTACTAACATAACACGCATAAATTGCGAAAACCATTTTCAACCATCACAACAAATTCAGAGTTCTTCCACATTGGTAAAGATAGATACAGGTGCTGTGTGTAAGGTGGGCTGCAGGGTATGAAGTGGAGCACAGGGAGAGAATGGATGTGGCAGCTGGTTCTCTGAAAGGTGAGAAACCATGGAGGGGTCAGAGGAGCTTTGGATCAGAATAATCAGCATTTCAGTTCTAGCTCTGCAGTTGCCAGCTCAGGAAGTAAGTGGCTAAATATGTCTTAGCAGAGTAAGTTGCTAAATATCTTTCAGAGTCTCAACTTTTACACCTATAAAAATGGGACAAAATGCAGATAATAGATTTGCTCTTGATTGAATAAGAACATACAAAATGTCCTAGCATTTTAAATAATACATGGAAAGCACTCAGCAAATCTTTTTACGTAGAAACTGAAGTATAATTAAATTAATATGAGTCCTTGAGGGTTGTGGATAATGTGAAGATGGACGGGAGGCCTTTCTTGGACAGCCTGGGCCAGGCACCTGCAACCCCTTCCAGCTGGCAGGACTGAAGGTTCAGTGTAGCAGTGAGGAAATGATCCACAGCAGTCATGAAGTTTCAGCAGACCATGAAGCTTTATTAATAAAAGCCTTAACCAAATATGTGTGGACCTCTAACCTAAAACCTTTTAAGTAGCCTATTTCAGCCACCCTGCATTCAATTCTCTCCCTGATATCTTTCCTCAGCCTCCAGTTGAGGTTCTTGCAGAGCTCCCCTTAAATTCCTGAGGCAACGCTTTTTGTTACCTTCCATAGACCCCCTCCCAGATGTGAGCAGGTCTGAACATCAGGTAAAAATAGCATTTAGTCTAGGGTGGGGTGACAGGAACTATGTTCAGCACCTTAGAATTAACATTAATTTAATTGATTGATTAATTTAATTAATCCATCACGAAAACATTAATTCTCCAACAAACAGAAAATGCGAAAGGGGCCAAGATTGTCTGAGATACTCCAACTCCTTCTAAACTACCTGCTGGATATCTCTCATGTTTTTTCAATTTTTATATAGGCAAAATGAGACCCCCAAGTATCATTAAAGCAATATACCCTCTGTTACCAATGCTGCTCTTGAAAGAAGCTGATGAGTCTTTCCTGCACACAACATAAGAAGTTTCTCATGGTGATGTGTGACTATTGCCAGGCAATCATTCTTCCTATTATTCGTGGTGAAGATAAAATTGTAGATCAATGAACAATGTAAAAGAGAAGATGTACTTGAAAAGTGAATGATTTTGAAATGATTTATTATGCAAAAGCAGATTTATTTGCTTACTGTGATAGTTAATTTTATGTATCAGCTTCACTGAGCTATAGTGTGTACAAATACTCATGAAATTTTTCTCTGTTTTTGCATGACATTAGCATTTAAATCAAAAGATTGGAGAAAGCATACTGTTCTCGCTTCAGTCAGTCAGTTGGTGGGTCTCCAATAAGTCAAAAGTGTGAGCAGCACAGAAAGTCTGAGTAACCAGACCTGATACTGGAAACATCATTCCTTTCCTGCCTTTGAATCAAACCTGAAATGGAAAAATTCCTGTTAGACTGTTAACAGTTCCTGTTAACAGGAAAAGTTCAGAAAAGAACAGACAAGTTCCTGTTAGTCTCAAGTCTGCTGCCTTCACAATGGACTAATGTATCTGCACACCTATTGGTTCTGTTTCTCTGAAGAATGTTGACTACAATAGTTACTGTCCATTATTCTAGTCTATAAATCTTAGACCCTATTCATAACCTGTAGCCAATGTTCATTAGAGTAAGAAGTGGTTAAGAAGGTACAATGAATTGAGTATGATATTGAAAAGGGAAGTCAACGAACTAGTTACACCAGCCCCCACTGCTGTAGCTCATGGAACTAAAGGTCAGGTTTTGTAACCAGAATTCCGTAATTTTCTATGCTTTTTGTATCTAACCCTTTTTGTCCTAAAAAGAAAGTTTATACCAACCCTAAGCTCATGTGATACCTTGTACTACCTCAGAATGTCTTAGCGGATGTTATGCCCTTATAAGAAACTGGTACTGCCTCAGAATGTCTTAGTGGATGTTATGCCCTTATAAGAAACTTGTACTGCCTCAGAAATCTCTTAGAGGATGTTATGCCCTTATAAGGAAATCATCCCTACCCCCTCTCCCTTCTTATGGTATATAAGGATAAACAAAGGAAAGCCAGCGTGTTCTTTTGCCTCTGTTCTGTTATGGACGGGCACTGGACCCTTGGCCGGCCAGAATAAAGAACTCACTTGAGCTTTTGCTGATTGACTGTCTCTTCATTTCTCTGCACTAGAGCAGCATCTGGACTAACGAGCCTTACAATGTGTGTGGTCAAGCTTTTTCTTTCCATATGTCCTTCACCCTAACTGGCCAGACTATAATACTTAGCTAGAATATACAGATAAGGAAGACAAAATGATTAGCTCAGCTCTCCCCTGCAGTGAAGCACCCAGAGTTGAAAAATAAAAAGGCCAATTTACTGAGAGAACTCATACATCATCACCCCTGGAAGATTCAAAATAGTCAATTTTGACTGGAGCCACAGAACAGTAGGGCAGCCGCATGCACGTGACCAATTTGTATTCAATCCTTGGCATCCCACATGATCCCCTGAGAATCACAAGAGTATGAGTGCAGAATCAGGAACAACCCCTGAGCATCACCAGGTGTAACCCCCCAAACACCAAAATAGACAGCTTTGAAAATTAAATTATCTTTAGCCTGAGAGAGACATATGCCCATCCTGGCACTGAGTTATGCCCTACTATCTGGCACCCTAGGTCCTCAAGATAAAGGCCAGCCCAATACGAGCGGTTGAGGGCAAGTGAAGAGAGGACTCTCTCTGCAGAGTTGGAAGGGAAGTCCTCCTGGTTTCACTTTCTTTAGTCCTCAGCTCTGCTTCATCTATTCACATAGGAGAAATTCTTACAGAACCCCATTGTGTCTGCAGCTATAGGGTGAGTTTAAAAGTTCTCTCACTCCATGGCAAATATCTTAAAACTAAAACCCATGAGATTGAAGACCCATACAAGCAAATGGTGCATGCCCAGGAACTGAGAGAAGAAACCCACCCAGGACAGGCAGAAGAGTGAGCCACATTACGCAAAGGCAGACTGGAGGCATTGCCCCACTCCCATCTCAGAGGATGAAGAAGTACAGGAAGCCAGGCTTGAGTGGTTTCCTGGGAACCAAAGGGGCAAGTGCCAGATCAAGGATTTGCACTTGGAAAGAAGACTCCCCAGGTAAATAGATTTTTTTAGTATGTTACCAGAGTCCTGTTTTAAAAAATGTAATCTAACAGATTAACCTAATGTCTCATATTACTGGATGTTTAAAATGATTTCATGCTACTTTTCTGCAAAATCCTAGCAGTTGGACATGAAAGTGAAGGAAAAAGGGACAGAAGATATTGATTTTTTTTTTCTAAGCATTTGCTTTCTTGCTAGGTGGAAATGTTCTTGGGACAAGTGGCCACAGCTAACTGCTAGAAGTACTGAGGCCAATGTGCTGCCAAGACACTTGCAAGGACTAAGTGCTGGCATCTTCTTCTGCATGCTATCCTTGAGATTTCCTAGAAAAGCATAGCAGTAGGCATAGGGCCAACCTGGCTGGAAGGTTGGACACAGCCGGCTGCATTCCTCTATCTCTTTTCCCAGGTACTGAAAGGCTGTAAAAGGCTCTATAAAATTAGACATAGCTTTGTAAGTGCTTCTTTAATTTTAGAATTATTCTAGGTCAAAGAAATGTGGTCGCCTTTTAATATATACCCAAACTTTAGCAGGCCCTTGAATAATATCATTATATTTAATGTCATTTTATTATAACGTTTATGAAAAAGTCCCCATAATGTAGTATATACATATGTTCCTCTTAGATAATGCATGTTTTTAAATTTATAAAATGTTTCAGTGCAATATTACTTTAATTAAAATTAAATGATGTAATAAAAATTAAAATGGGGAAGGCATAAGCAAAACCATAGCCAGCCTTAAAGGAAATGACATTATTTGAGGACCTGGCTTGTTATACTTTGTTTTACTTAAAGTCATGGCTTAATATGAAGACTTACTGTTATTATTTCAATGTTTCTCATCAACAGGAATCACAAGCTATAAGAACTAGGCAATATGGAGACCCTCTCTGACCAGATGCCATCTTGAATATCTAGGAAAGCTGAGATTAGAGATGGTGAAAGATGTGTCTGCTTACACTGGTGTGGACAAAACTGGTTTAGAACCAGGAAGGCCTCAGCTGAGACACCCAGAGGTCAAGCAGGTAACATAGTTAGCAAAGTAGGGGTATAAGAGGAACAGGGCCTCATTCAAGAGTAAGAAGAGGCTACAATGGTATGTGGGCATGATATGGGTCTCATACAGCACAGATCATTGCCATTAGTGGACAACAAACATCAGTTTTATAAGGGTTCTTTTTTCTCTTAATGAACTTATTTTTAATGATAAAGTTTAAATGTGTATGTGAAATAATTATCCTTGAAAGGGTCTTAAACTGAGACAATGTTTTTTAAATATTCCCAAATCATAGAACTATGAATCAGAGGTGGAGATAGGCACTCTAACCTCTAGTCTCTAGACCTAGTAGATGAAGGCTCAAGACAAGCAAAGCCCTTACCTCTTGGCCTTTTCTGCTCAGTGAGCTGATTCTCAGAGTATAATGGCTTCTCTTTTTGATCACCTACACCAAGGAACAACAAGGTTTTAAGTCACTAATTTTCTCTTTCTTCCTTCCATCACTCTTTTCAACAATTTTCTCACTCAGAATGTGGTCTGAAAAGATTCTTAAAACAAAATGCATAAAGACAAAATAAATCGCCTTTCATTTATATGGGAAAAATGTGTTCCTAGGCCACAAGTAATAATGACTCACCAAGATATATTAATATAAAATTGATACATTAAAACTAATAAGAGAGTAAAGCAGGAAGAAGGTGGCACAGAGATGGACACTGCCTTTAGAAAGGAAATTCTCATGGAAGGAATTAGGATCATTCCCTGGGATCATTCTTGGGCTATGAGCTACCTCTGAAAGGGCTGTTTATTGTAGGACCAACAATGAATGCCGTTACACTCTTTAGCATCGCTCTAGAAACGAAAATCATTTCTAGATTTCTTTCAGGGTCCAAAAGCATGTACTGAAGAAGGTCTTTTGTTGAAGCAAAGTGGATTGACTTGAACTTTCCAAAACAAGGGAGTTTCTGCAACTGTTTATCTGTGGGTGATGAAAAAAATCCCCCAGCTCAGTTTTAGCTACTGTCAACATAAATACTAAATAACTTTGAAATACGGTGTTTGTATATGGATCATAATAGAATGGCTGGTCCCATAGTTACTCTTCTGAAATCCATGCAGGTGTCATATGTTGTCAATGGAACAACTTCAGGACAGATATCTGGACCTTACAAGATATGAAAACCCAAAGCAAATCAAAGAAACATTCTTTTACATATACTCCCAAGTCCACTATTGAAAAAAATACATATTTGAAAATGTGCTCTGAATAGAGCCATATTTAAAACAGGAAGAACAATGTCATCTCATTTATTCCCTGCCCAGCCCACTCCCTCTCACAACTTCTGCATTAGAGAGAAACCCCTTCTTGACTATCAACTTTCTCTGGGTAGGTAGCCTCACCTCTCAGAGGCATATTTACATTAATATTTATTAGATAAAATCTCTTCTCTTTATTTGGAAAATCAGTGGAAGCATAAGGGCTTTCATTTGGAAGCTCTGTAACACTGAATAAAAGATATTTCAAATACTTTTCATTCTCTAACCAATGCAGACTAAGCTTTGAGCTTCTGTAGGGATGTCCTTGTAGGCAGTGTCAGCTAGCACAGAATCCAGCAGCTGTCAGTGTCCTGATAAGTCCTTTAGCATCTCTGAGCTCTGAGATTACGGTACTGTACTCCCCATCCTGACCCAATACCACAACTCAAAATATCCCCAAATACAAATACAAACTGAGGCTATGATAAAGCCAGAGGAGCTTTTTCTTAGATTTCTATAGCTAAAAATTTTGGATGAGTCCACACCTTTTTTTTTTTTTTTTTTCATTTTTTAGTACCTAGTTTTGTGTACCCTAACCCAGTATCCTGGCTGATTCGTGGGCCATAGGATACCTGTTTTGCAGAATTAGGAGAATAAGATCAGCCACCTGGGGGCCGGGCGGTGGCGCTAAAGGTAAGGTGCCTGCCTTGCCTGCACCGCGGTTCGATCCCCCGGTGTTCCATATGGTCCCCCAAGCCAGGAGCAACTTCTGAGCACATAGCCAAGAGTAAGCCCTGAGCGTTACAGGGTGTGGCCCCCCAAAAAAAAACCAAAAAAAAAAATCAGCCACCTGTGACAAGGACACCTGCCATTAGAGCACCTTTATTTTTTTTTATTTTTTTTAATATAATTTTTATTTTGATCATAGTGTCTTACATATTGTTGACAATAACATTTTAGGTACATATTTACATAAAATCAGGGGGGATTCCCATCCCCAAATTGTCCTCCCTACCCCTCCGTTGTTGTCCTACCTCCCATTTCCTCTTCCCTCACCCCCAGGGCGGCTAGAATATGTGGTCCCCTCTGTATCCAACCCACTACTTAGTAGTCTTGCACCTGTTTGGTCTTGATGCCTCCTTATCTCCCCCTCTAACTGTAGGCAGGACTAGCTAGTTCAAGTTGCGTGGTTTTGCCTGAGAAGAGAGGATAAATAAACTGGGGGTAAGAGTCTAATACTCCCAAAATGGGTGGAATCCTTCTAGAGGCTCTCATCATCGATTTGGGAGATGAAGGAGAGAAAGAAGGTGAAACACTCCACCAGTACCCAAAAAAAGTGTCAATTATCCAGTGATGGACTCCAGCTATATCGATAAGCACACAAAAAAACAGCCGAAAAACAAAGCAAACAGACAGACAAACAAACAAACAAACAAAAAACAGAACAAAAACAAACAAACAAACCAAAAACACGCCATGGTCTTGAAATAAGAAACATGGCATGGCACATAACGAGGGAAAAGAAAAGAATAGAAAAAAATAAGTATAATTGGGGACGACGATTTTAATAATCACACCCAAACAGAGAAATCGACCAAAATAGATAGGTAAATAAAAATAATAATAACAATAATAAATGAAGGTAAAAGATATATATGTATATAATATACACACACAAATATATATACATATATATAAAATACCAAGTTTTTGTGCTTTTTGTATTTTTGTTTTTTATCCCTCCTGCCCTGGCACAGTAAATATTGGGGTCATTCGAGAAAAGGAATTCACATGGCCTAAGAAATATGGGGTTTCTCCGTCCTTGGAGTATACTGTCATGGGATCAGCTCCAGACTTTGCTCAGGATCATTTATTCTCCAGGTGGTGTTTTTTGTGTGTGTGGAAGACTTCTGTTCTGTCCAGGGTGATACACTCAGAGCTCTGTGTTTAGAGGTCTCAGTATCTGCACAGATCCTGAGGTAGGACTTATGGTGAGGTCAGTCTTTGTGGTTCTAGAGGTTCTGTTACCTCAGTGTCGTTTTAGTCCATCTTCTGTGGTTGGTGACCTTGGTCTTTGCACTGAACCTAGGATGGCACCTAGGTTAGCGTCTTTCTTTGTGCTTCCAGAAGGCCCATTCTGTTGCAGTTGTCTCTGTCCAGACCTTTGGGACTGGGGATCATGCTTATTGTGCAAGTCATAGTTCAAACCCTAAACTAGGGCTTTTTTATTGGTCCCAAGATGTATACTGTCTGGTCGTGGTTCTAGTAGCCAGTCATCTGTAAGTCACGATCTTGGCTTTTGGACCTACCAAAGGGTGCCGAGTCTTCTGGTTTTGTCTTGTCGTTAGCTGGTAAGGTAGGCTAATCTGCTCTAAGGTCAAGTTGTTCACATTTTCCTCTTTGTCAGGATATCATGTTAGAGCTGGTCCTTGTTGTTGACCCCGCAGTATTAAGGCTGTTCCGGATGGAGTTTGTTTCCTGTAGCTGTTGTGAAGAGCTGTGCCAATTCTATGTCTGGGATCCAGGGTTCAAAGCTGGATAAATGGCATCTAATCATCTGAGGTCTTAGTGATTCCACATGACATATTTTCAAGGTAGGAGATACCCCTGTATTGTAAACAACTATGAGTTCCTATCTCTAGTAGATAAGAGCTCTTTTTTTTATATGTAAGGTTTCCCCATTATTTAGTGTGTCTTTGCAGGGGGAGGTGGAGCCACATTGTATTGTCAGTGTGGTTGGGGGTGGACAGAGGGGATAACAGACACAGGTCACATACCCAAAAATGATTAAAAAAAAATAATAATAATAAAATAAAATAAATAAAAACGTATGTGCTCACAAATGTATATATAGGACCAACATTTAAAAAAATAAATAAATAAATTTAAGAGGAAAAGAAAAAAAAAAAGAACGAAATGAGTTAGCGAAGTTTTTAAAGGACCAAAGTGGTGCAAAAGACTACCTTACATTTGGGGGAGAGCAGATAACGAAGTGGTGTATTACAGGTCTTATGCCTATGTTGGAAGTACAGTTTTTCCCATTGTCTTTTGGGTTTTTCTTGTGATGTGTGGGTTCCCAGGCATCTTCCTATCACACCCCCTGACCTTCAGGTTGGTAAAAATTTGTGGCAGGGAGGTCTTGGAAGAGTTTTTGCATTGGGGATACTTTTGGACCTAGGTCCGGTTTCAAGAAACAGTCCATGTTAGGGGGAGTTGGTAGGGAGGGCCTCGCAGCATGAGTCCGCAGGGGAGTTGGCTGTCTTTTCTTGCCCGGGACGAGGTGTGGGTTTGACTTGGTGTCCCTTCTCTTGGGTGCTGGGTACTGGTTCGTTGGGGTAGGAGGTCGATCTTGTTGCCTAATAGATTAAGGACTGAGGGTGAAGTGTTTTAATATAGAGGGAGGTCTGGATGGGATTGAGGGGTGGAGGGATAGTTGGATTTCCAGAGGGGGGAAAGGGTAAGGTGTATGGAAGGGGTAGGGAGGGAGAAAAGAGAAAAATACATTAGAAAGAAAGGGAGAGGGGCCGGGCGGTGGCGCTAGAGGTAAGGTGCCTGCCTTACCTGCGCTAGCCTAGGAGACGGACCGCGGTTCGATCCCCCGGCGTCCCATATGGTCCCCCAAGCCAGGAGCGACTTCTGAGCGCATAGCCAGGAGTAACCCCTGAGCGTCACCGGGTGTGGCCCAAAAACCAAAAAAAAAAAAAAAAAAAGAAAGAAAGGGAGAAGAGAAAGGATAGAAAGTAAAGAAAAGAATAGAAAAGAAAAAAATAACCAAGAAAGTGGTGAGAAGAGAGGAGAAAATAGCAAGGGAATGCTGGTTTGCTTGAATGTGTTCAGTGAATAGAGCATGTAGTTTGGGTCTGTACGTCGCTGTTACTGCTTCGGTGGTCTGACTGGTCACGTGCTTGAAACCCTAAAAGAAGGTAAACCTAGGGATAAAGTGTATGTTAAAGAGTTTTCTCAGGGCCAACTCGTAGTGCAAACTGGGTATGGTATCTCGTGTGGTATCCCGAGTTGCCATCATAGCTTGTCCGCCCTTTGTATCCAAGAACGCCTGTGGACAGAAAAGCTGAGAGGTTATTTTAAATATAGTAAGATAGAGGCATTAATACGTAGTTTTATGGGATGTTTCCATTGGAGCCAGTGGTTTGCCTTGGTATTCTTTACCTGTGTTCCTGTATACAATCTCTACATGATTATTATGGGCCATTATTGTAGAAGGTTAATTACGTACCTGTTCTCTCTATGCTGCTGTTCTGGTGTTGCTGTTTTCTTTGTGGTATAATGTGTAGTCGCGAGTTTGTGTTGTTCCTTTTTCATGTGTTTTGGGCACTGTTCCGAGGTATATGTTGACTATTACAGTGGTTGGAGTTTCTACCCTGTTAGACCCTGTTATTTGATTGTTAAGTATTAGTTGTGATTGAGATGTATGTTCTATGTGCTTCAGAATAGTGCTACCATTCTGTGTTTATCTTTTGTCTTCTGACTTACTTCGTTTAACATAACATGATCTAAGTCCATCCACGTTGCTGCAAAATCTGTGATTGTATCATTTCTGACTGCCATGTAATATTCCATTGTGTATAGATACCACATCTTAATGATCCATTCATCTGTTGTTGGACATCGCGGTTGGTTCCAAGATTTGGCTATTATACTGAGTGCTGCGATAAATAGTGGGGTGCACACGTATTTTGGAATGAATGTTCTTCCAACTTGGGGGTATATACCTAGGAGTGCAATTGCTGGGTCAAAAGGGAGCTCAATTCTGAGTTCTTTGAGTACTCTCCAGACTGTTCTCCATAGATGTTGGACTAGGGGGCATTCCCACCAGCAGTGGATGAGAGTTCCCTTCATACCGCATCCACGCCAACAAAGATTGTTCTCAGTATTTTTGATGTGAGCCATCCTCACTGGTGTAAGGTGGTATCTCATTGTTGTCTTGATTTGGATCTCTCTGATGATGAGTGAAGGTGAGCATGTTTTCATGTGTTTGTTAGCCATCCTTCTGTCATCCTCAGAGAAGTGTCTATTCATTTCTTCTCCCCATTTTTTTTATGGCTTTGTTTGGTTTTGAGGGGCTCAGTTTTCTGAGTGCTTTGTAAGTTCTAGATATCAGCCCTTTATCTGATATGTCTAGTGAAAAGATTTTTTCCCATTCTGTTAACTGTCTTCTTGCATTAAGTAAGGTTTCTTTCGCCATGCAGAAGCTTTTTAGTTTGATGTAGTCCCATTTGTTTATGTTTGCTGCTAAGGTTCTTGCCATTGGTGCTCCATTCTCAAAGACCTTTTTGATATATAGGTCTTCGAGTGTTCTCCCTATTTTATTCTCAATAAACTTTATAGATTCGGGTCTGATTTCAAGGTCTTTGATCCATTTTGAGTTGACTTTTGTATAAGGAGTGAGGTATGGGTTGATTTTCACTTTCGTACATGTGGTTTTCCAGTTGTGCCAACACCATTTGTTGAATAGGCTTTCTTTGTTCCATTTCAGATTCTTGCCTCTTTTATCAAATATTAGTTGGCTGTATATCTGGGGGTTTATGTCTGGGAATTCTGTCCTGACCCACTGGTCTGAAGTCCTGTCTCTGTTCCAGTACCATGCTGTTTTGATTACTATGGCTTTATAGTATAGTTTCAAGTTAGGTAAGGAGATTCCACCCAGCTTCTTGTTTTTCAGTATGTGTTTGGCTATCCTGGGTCTTTTGTGGTTCCAGATGAATTTTGTTAATAATTGTTCTAATTCTTTAAAGAATTGTGTCTGGATTTGGATAGGGATTGCATTAAATCTATATAGGAGGGGCCGGGTAGGTGGCGCTGGAGGTAAGGTGTCTGCCTTGCAAGCGCTAGCCAAGGAAGGACCGCAGTTCGATCCCCCGGAGTCCCATATGGTCCACCCAAGCCAGGGGCGATTTCTGAGCACATAGCCAGGAGTAACCCCTGAGCATCAAACGGGTGTGGCCCAAAAACCAAAAAAAAAATCTATATAGGAGTTTGGGTAGGATAGTCATTTTGATTATGTTAATTCTACCTATCCATGAGCATGGGATGTTCTTCCATTTCTTTAGATCGTCTTCAATTTCTTTCTGGAGTGTTTTGAAGTTTTCCTGGTATAGGTCTTTCACTTCTCTTGTAAGGTTGATTCCTAGATACCTGATATTTTTTGATACTATCTTAAATGGAATTGTATTTTTAATCTCTCTCTCCTCAACTTCATTTTTTGTATATAGAAACGCTACCGTCTTTTGTGTATTTGACTTTGTATCCAGCCACTTTGCTGTATTGGCTGATTGTTTCTAAGAGTTTTACTGTGGACTCTTTAGGGTTTTTAATGTATATCATCATATCGTCGGCAAATAGAGATAGCTTGTGTTCCTCTTTCCCTATTTGAATTCCTTTGATTCCCTTCTCTTGTCGGATTGCTATTGCTAGGACTTCTAAGGTTATATTGAATAAGAGTGGAGAGAGTGGACAGCCTTGTCTAGTTCCTGACCTTAGTGGGAATGCTTCTAGTTTCTCGCCATTAAGTATAATGTTGGCTGTTGGCTTTTCATATATAGCTGTAACTATCATGAGGAAAGTTCCTTCTAACCCTATTTTTCTGAGTGTCTTTAACATGAAAGGATGTTGGATTTTGTCAAATGCCTTCTCTGCATCGATTGATATGATCATGTGGTTTTTGTCTTTCGTGTTGTTGATGTGATGTATCAAATTGATTGATTTGCGTATGTTGAACCAACCTTGCATTCCTGGTATGAATCCCACTTGGTCGTGATGTATGATCTTTTTGATGAAGTGCTGAATTCGGTTTGCTAAGATTTTGTTAAGTATCTTTGCATCTATGTTCATTAGTGAGATTGGTCTGTAGTTTCTTTTTTGGTGTGTCTTTGCCTTCTTTGGGAATGAGTGTGATATTAGCCTCATAAAAAGAGTTGGGGAGGATTCCTGTTTTTTCTATGGTTTGGAAAAGCCTATGGGAAAAGTGGTAGTAAGTCTTCTTGAAATGTTTGATAGAATTCACTTGTAAATCCATCTGGGCCTGGGCTTTTGTTCTTAGGGAGTTTTTTAATTACGTCTTCAATTTCCTCTGAGGTGATTGGTCTGTTTAGGCTTTCTAGATCTTCCTTTTCCAGTCTTGGAAGAGGGTGTTTGTCTAAGAATCTGTCGATTTCTACTGGATTCTCTAGCCTAGTTGAGTATAGTTGTTCATAGTATGATCTCATGATATGTTGTATTTCTTGGGGTTCTGTTGTAATCTCTCCCCTTTCATTTGTGATCCTGCTGATTTGGGTGTTTTCCCTCTTTTTTTTTGGTGAGTTTTGCCAATGGTTTGTCTATCTTGTTTATTTTTTCGAAAAACCAACTCCTGGTCTCATTGATTTTTTGTATTGTTTTCTTGGTTTCGATGTTGTTTATTTCTGCTCTGGTTTTTTATTATTTCTTGCCTTCTGGTTGTGGTTGGATTTCTCTGTTGCTGTTGTTCCAATTCTTTGAGGTGATCTTTTAAACTGTTGGTTTTGTTATTTTCCTGTTTCTTGACATAGGCCTCTATTGCTATGAGTTTCCCCCTAATTACTGCTTTTGCTGTGTCCCATAAATTTTGACATGTTGTCTCTTCATTGTCATTTGTCTCAAGGAATCTTTTTATTTCTTCCTTGAGTTGTTCTTTGATCCAGCTGTTGTTGAGCAGGATGTTGTTTAATCTCCAGGTACTAGTTTTTCTCCATTGCTTCTTCTTGACATCAATTTTAACCTCTGTTGCATAGTGATCTGAAAGGGTACTTCTTATGATCCTTACCTTTGTGGTCTTATATAGGTTGGCTTTGTATCCTAATACATGGTCTATTCTGGAGAAGGTTCCATGTGGGTTTGAGAAGAATGTGTATTCTGCTTTCTGGGGATGGAGGGCTCTATATAAATCTATTAGCCCTAAATCTTCTAATTTTTCATTTAGAGCTCTTATTTCTTTGTTATTTTTCTGTTTGGTGGATCTGTCCAGTGGTGATAGTGGAGTATTGAGGTCCCCTACTATTATCACATTTCCCTTCATGTGTTTCTCCAGGTTTGCCAGTAGTTGCCCCACATATTTTGCTGACTCTACATTAGGTGCATAGATATTGATCAGGGTTAGTGTTTCTTGATCTAATGTTCCCCTGATCAATAAGTAGTGTCCCTCTTTGTCTCTGATCACTTTCTTGAGATTGAATACAATTTGGTCTGATATAAGAATGGCTGTCCCTGCTCTTTTTTGTTTTCCATTGGCCTGAATAATTACTTTCCATCCTTTTATTCTAAGCCTGTGCTTATCCTGTAGCTGTAGGTGTGTTTCTTGCAGACAGCAGAAGTCCGGTTTATTTTTCCTAACCCAGTTCTCTACTATGTGTCTTTTAAATGGAGAGTTTAGTCCGTTCACATTTAGGGAAATTATTGATAGAGAGGACTGTTGTGCAGTTGTATTGTGTGCAGTGGTTGTTGTTACAATCGGGGGTTTGGATTGTGTAATTCATCTCTGAGTAAGTCGCTTAGGATCGGCTTAGTTTGCACAAATAGTTCAAGTTCGTTCATGTTTGAGAATGTTTTTAGTCTGCCCTCCCATATGAATGATAGTTTTGCTGGGTATTGGACCCTGGGTTGGAAGTTTCTTTAATTCAGTCGTGTAAATATGTCATTCCACTGTCTTCTTGCTTGAATTATTTCAAATGGAAGATCCGGTTTGATTCTTATGTCCTTTCCTTTGTACTTGAGGTTTTTTTTCTCCCTTATTGCTTTTAGGAGTTCCTCTTTCTCTTTGTTTTTTGCCATTTGGATTATTATGTGTCTTGGTGTGGGTTTATTAGGGTCTATTTTATTAGGGACCCTCTTGACTTCCTGGATTTGTCCTGAAGTGTCTTTCCAGAGTGTGGGGAAGTTCTCTGTTATTATCTCCCTGACTACCTGTTCTGCCCCCTTCCCTATTTCCTCTTCTTCTGGTATACCCACAATTCTTAGATTGTTTCTTTTGTCTTTGTTCATTAGATATTGGATTTTTCTTTCCAGTGCTTTGCCTTTTATTTCTTTGTTGGTTTCTTGATCTTTTTTTGATTGTAGTTTTCCTTCGAGTTCTTCTATGTGCTTCTCCAACTCTGTGTTTCTGCTCATAAGACTTGCTACTTTGTCTTTTAAGTCCTTCACTTCTTTTTGTATGGAATCTCTCATGTTCTTTGACATTTCTTCTTTAATTTGGCTGATTCGTTCGTCCATGGATTTCTTATACTCGGTTGCTAGGGTTTCTTTCAATTCTTTTATTAATTCTTGCATTTCCTTCCTCATGACAGCTTTTAGGTCTTCTTCCCGTGGATCTGTGCGTTTTGGTGGACTTGGAAATTTGATAGGGTTTGTCATGGTGTCTCCAGTTATTAGCGATTTCCTTGCTTTACGCATTGTTCTTTGTATTTAATGGTGTATTTTGGAGTGCTGTGGCTTCTAATTTTGGCCTGCTTTGACCCCTTCCTGAAGGTGTTTCTAGAGGGGCCTGTTGGGTGAGTTTGTTGAGCCTAGCCCTTTCTCCTCCCCTTTGCTACCTAGAGTTCAGCCTTCCTGCTGTGGGTCTTTTCCCTTTTCTGCTCCTTATTTCTGTCAGCGGTGCAGTTCCACTCCTGGCCACAATGGTTACTGGCGCTGTTGAGCCTAGCTCTCAATCCCCCCTCCTTTCTCTGGGAGTCAATGGATTTCCGCCCCCCTCCAAACCTCCCTTGAAGGAGTTCCCTCAGTCTACCCTTTCAGGCTCTGCCCTCACCCTTGGGGAGTCCCTGATCCGCTCCAGGGCCCAAGGGGGTGGATTGCTCTAGGTCACCTGAGAGTCCAGATAGCTGGCCCTATCTCCCCCGACTATTCCGGTTGCTCAACTTGCCTTTCCAGGCGCCCACCCGGGGGAAGAGACTCACCGGGGGGGGGGGGGGGAGTCGGTCCTGACGACAAGGAAACAAAGTCTCACCCAAGCCGCACAGGAAACAAAGTCTCCCCCAGGCCGCACAAGGGAGCAAAATCTCACTCAAGCCGCACAGAAAACCCTGTCTCCCCCGAGCCGCACAAGGGAGCAAAACTCTCACCCAAGCCCCACAGGGAACCAAGTTTCCTCCGAGCCGCACAAGGGAGCAAAACTCTCACCCAAGCCGCACAGAAAACCCTGTCTCCCCCGAGCCGCACAAGGGAGCAAAACTCTCACCCAAGCCGCACAGAAAACCCTGTCTCCCCCGAGTCGCACAAGGGAGCAAAACTCTCACCCAAGCCGCACAGAAAACCCTGTCTCCCCCGAGCCGCACAAGGGAGCAAAACTCTCACCCAAGCCGCACAGGGAACCAAGTTTCCCCCAAGCCGCACAAGGGAGCAAAATTCTCACCCAAGCCGCACAGAAAACCCTGTCTCCCCCGAGTCGCACAAGGGAGCAAAACTCTCACCCAAGCCGCACAGGGAACCAAGTTTCCTCCGAGCCGCACAAGGGAGGGAACTCTCACCCAAGCCACACAGGAAACAAAGTTTCCCCCGAGCTGCACAAGGGAGCAAAACTCTCACCCAAGCCCCACAGGGAACCAAGTTTCCTCCGAGCCGCACAAGGGAGCAAAACTCTCACCCAAGCCGCACAGAAAACCCTGTCTCCCCCGAGCCGCACAAGGGAGCAAAACTCTCACCCAAGCCGCACAGGGAACCAAGTTTCCCCCAAGCCGCACAAGGGAGCAAAACTCTCACCCAAGCCGCACAGAAAACCCTGTCTCCCCCGAGCCGCACAAGGGAGCAAAACTCTCACCCAAGCTGCACAGGGAACCAAGTTTCCCCCAAGCCGCACAAGGGAGCAAAACACTCACCCAAGCCGCACAGAAAACCCTGTCTCCCCCCGAGCCGCACAAGGGAGCAAAACTCTCACCCAAGCCGCACAGAAAACCCTGTCTCCCCCGAGCCGCACAAGGGAGCAAAACTCTCACCCAAGCCGCACAGGGAACCAAGTTTCCCCCAAGCCGCACAAGGGAGCAAAACTCTCACCCAAGCCGCACAGAAAACCCTGTCTCCCCCGAGCCGCACAAGGGAGCAAAACTCTCACCCAAGCTGCACTGGGAACCAAGTTTCCCCCAAGCCGCACAAGGGAGCAAAACACTCACCCAAGCCGCACAGAAAACCCTGTCTCCCCCGAGCCGCACAAGGGAGCAAAACTCTCACCCAAGCCGCACAGAAAACCCTGTCTCCCCCGAGCCGCACAAGGGAGCAAAACTCTCACCCAAGCCGCACAGGGAACCAAGTTTCCCCCAAGCCGCACAAGGGAGCAAAACTCTCACCCAAGCCGCACAGAAAACCCTGTCTCCCCCGAGCCGCACAAGGGAGCAAAACTCTCACCCAAGCCGCACAGGGAACCAAGTTTCCCCCGAGCCGCACAAGGAGGGAACTCTCACCCAAGCCGCACAGGAAACAAAGTTTCCCCTGAGCCGCAGAAGGGAGCAAAACTCTCACCCAAGCCGCACAGAAAACCCTGTCTCCCCCGAGCCGCACAAGGGAGCAAAACTCTCACCCCAGAGCACCTTTAAATGCCACCATATTCAGTGACCCTCACCTACTTCCCAAAGTGGGAAACTAAGGTCTTGTTCAAAGCATCAAACTGTGAAAGATTCCATTATTTAAAAAGCACTGGCGAACAGGAACTAAAATTAAAAGTCAGCTAACTGAGTGGGAGAAAACATTTGCACTCAACACCTCAGATAAAGGATTGATATCTAGGCTATGCAAATTACTCACAAACATTAACTTCCAAAACCTAAAAGGGAGAGAATTAACAGACACCTCTCTGAGGAAGACCAACAGAAGGCCAGTACACAAATGAAAAAAATGCTCATCATCACTTATTGGGAAATCCAAATTAAGACAACAATGAGATATTATCTTACACCAGTGAGAATGGCACTTATAAAAATAATTAGGAACAATTTGTGTTGACAGAAATGTAATAAAAAAGGAAATCTTATCCACTGCTGGTGGGAATGTTGTCTGGTTCATCCCTTAAGGAGAACAATATGGAGAGTTTTCAATAAATTTAGAATAGAGCAATCATATGACCCAGCTATTTCACTTTTGTGTATCTATCTCCAGGACAGAAAAACATTCATTCAAACAGATGTATACATGTATTCATTGTAGCACTCAGCACCATAGCTAAGAGTTGAAATCAACCTAGATGTTCAACAACAGATGAGTGGATCATGAAGATGTCGTACATATATACAATGGACTACCACATAGCTCTAAGAATTGGCACAACCTTGCAATTCACTGAAACATGGATGGAACTGGAAGATATTGTGTTAAATGAAGAAATCCAGAAGAAAAAGGATAAATGCAGGATGATGTAATTGTGTGTTGTATTGAGAATAACTGCATGAAGAAATGCAATGGTTTAAATGGGTTTAAAAGGTTGTCTGCTTCAATAATATTATTAACTACAGTGTCTAAAAAAGAAAGAAAAGAGAGAGAAGAAATATGTCTGCCACAGAGGCAGGAAGGGTGAAAAGGCAGGGGGAGGATGCGAGAGAATGTGGAGACATTGGTGGCAAGAATCAATCATGAACAACTTTGTAAGTATGAAAAAACAACTGTAATTATGAACCTTTGTAAAGAACTTGCTGAAATAAAACTAAATTTTTAAATGGTGTTGTCTAAAATACTTTTAGTCCCAGAGTATAGTGAGGAAAAGGAAAAAAAATGGAGGAGGATTAAGACAGATGTGAAATATATTTGGGGTATTTAGGAAGACAGAACTAAATACCCATACCACAAAGTCACTAACACTGAAATCATAAGTTCAAATTAAAAAGTACCTGTTATGCTGACAGGCTACAGAGGAAGTGGGGATAGGTGGATGGCATGGACTATGGGAACATCGGTGGAGGGAAGTTAACACTGATGGTGAATTGATGCTGAAACCATGTACTGGTACATCTAAAACTCAGCTCTGGTACATCTAAAACTCAGCTCTGAATAACTTTCTAAATAACAATACTTTAAATAAAATTTAAAAAATAAATACATAAAAGAATTGGGGATCCTGCTTAGGAGACACCCTCCTCCCAAAAGCTTCCAGCCCTTCCCCCTTCTTTCTAGTATCTTAAATAAAATCTCTTCTAAAAACTAAAAATCTCTTCTAAAATTAAAATAAATTTTAATTTTTTTTAAAAAGCACACCAGAAGCTGCTGCTTAAGTTCCTTTGTCCATCAGCAAAATGTCCCACATAACACTTACTGGTCATTTAAAGATCACAAGCAAGGCCCTGAGGAATACCTCAGTGGCCCAGAATGTCTGTCTTGTTCTTAAGTTTATGAGTTCAATTCCTGAAACTGCCCTACATGAGGTCCAACCAGCTTTTCTATTTGAATTGATTATGCCTGTGATCTCCCAGAATCACAACCTTTTTCCAGCCATACCTCATAGCCAGGTGTGAGCCAACACCACCACAAAATAATGTGACTTATGGTGTCTGAACACCAACAGTCAGAAACTATGATCCCTGGAAAACACACGTGTGAGCACTACAGTGACCCCTGAGAAATGTACAACCAGAATGTTTTTAAGCACATGTAAAGAGCACCAGTGAGCTTATGTACTAACATAAAAAAGAGTGCCACCCTTCTAAAGCAAACACAGCCATGTCTGTGAGCACCACAACCTAATGTGTGAGTTGCTGTAAGCATCACCATTAAATGTACAATTGCCACAGTGAAGGGGTCATGGGGATAAAAATATATAAATAAATAGGACCAAATAAAGCAAAGCCCATTGTCAGTGCTTCCCATAGGAACTGCTAGTTTTTGTCAAGGAGTTGGCTCGCTGGTTGCACACATTTCGAAAAGTTTACTAAAATGGATTCAGAGCTTGGTGTGATAAATTATACACCCTTGGCAAAGTAAGGAAATGCATGTTCTAATTAATTAGGTATGCAAAACACAGGGAGTACTGGACCTGAAACAATGAGAGACTTGGAAAGTTTGGGGTAAAGATTCATAAATCAGTTCCCAAAGAAATGAATTAATTGCTTCTGCTAGTCTGCACCCCCCCCACCTCCATTTTGTTCTGTAAATATGTCTGTTACAAGTCTTTGTTTCCTTCTGGCCTTTCAGCTAAGTCTTTGAAGTTCCCCCCTGTTTTGCTCCGCTTCCCTTGCCTGGCTCAATGCTCTGTCTGTAGACGCTGTAAGAACTTCTTCCAATATGTCCAATTCACGGATAATTAGTCTGAAGTAAAAACATAATCTGCTCAGGGTAATTGACTCTATATGAAGTAGGCTATAAAAAAAGGAAATGTCGACTTTGGGTTTCACAGTTTTGCATATAACATGATTATTTTTTAATTCAAGCTCAAATCAGTGGCGGTGGGTGTCTAGGTTTAATCCCCTCTTAGATCTAGTGCTGCACAGCTAGTTACTGATGAAAGAGAAGGAAACAAGATACCATATCTCTTTATTTTTAGCCAAAACTTCAATGCAATTATTTAGGAATGTTTCTGGGTATTAAGTTATTCAAACATACAGCATAGTTTTTCCTTATCACTGGAGATATTGAAGGCCTCTGTGAGCAAGGCAACCACCTTTACAAATTCAGCTACTGCTAGCAAATAAAAACAGAAAACTACTATTGCATTTTAAGAAGTATGGACAAGGGGCCAGAGCAATAGCACAGCTTTGCACACAGCTGACCCAGGACGCCGAACCTGGATTCAATCCCCAGTGTCCCATATGGTCCCCCAAGCCAGGAGCAATTTCTGAGCATAGCCAGGAGTAATAGATCTGAGCATCACCAGGTGACCCTCCCCAAATAAAAGTACGAACAAGAATATTCAAGATAAACTTTGCTTACTGGAAAGCTACTTAGTAGTAAGTTCAAATACTCAAATGTGTTGGCTCCCAACCCTGAGAAATTACTGAGAGAAATATAAAGCTAGTCTTCCTTTACATAAAACAGATGAAGAGGGGCTGGAGAGATAGCATGGAGGTAAGGTGTTTGCCTTTCATGCAGGAGGTCATCGGTTCGAATCCCAGCGTCCCATATGGTCCCCCGTGCCAGCCAGGAGCAATTTCTGAGCGTGGAGCCAGGAATAACCCCTGAGCACTGCCAGGTGTGACCCAAAAAACCACAAAAAAAAAAAAAAAAACAGATGAAGAGCCCAGAGAGCAGATCACACGGCATGGTAGGTGGCAATTTGAATATACAAGAAAACAAACGTATGAGACTAGTTTTAAGTGACTACAAAATGAGTAGATGTCACTACCCACTGTTCTACGATCTATTTTTTTCTTTTATCTTTTTTGTTTTTTGTTTTTTGGGGTAACACCTGGCAGCACTCAGGGGTTACTCCTGTCTCTACGCTCAGAAATCGCTCCTGGCAGGCTGGGGGACTATATGGGATGCCAGGATTCGAACCACCGTCCTTCTGTGTCTAAGGCTTGCCTTACCGCTGTGCTATCTCTCCGGCCCCTTCTACAATCTTTTTTAAGGTTTTTTTTTTGGGGGGGGGGGAGGAAGACACACCTGGTGACACTCCAGGGTTACTCCTGGCTATGTGCTCAGAAATCGGTCCTGGCTTGGGGGACTATATGGGATGCCGAGGGATGGAACTGTCCTAGGTTAGCCACATGCAAGGCAAAAGCCCTACTGCTTGTACCATCGCTCTGGCCCCACTGTCCTAGAATCTTAAGGATGTCTAGAAGCATCAAACAGGTTTAATCATGCATTCAGTAGAAATGGTTTCAACAATTCCTTTCTCACTCAGGGCTATGTCCTTGAGAAGCTCCCAGAGGAGAATGACTATGGATATATATTGGAAAACTGATGCTCTCCTCCAATACTTGGACACAATCATTTCATTTTCTAGAGTTTGCCCTTGGAAATAATTAGCAACACTGACAATTATTTTTGTTACTATAAGAAAGTTCACTCTAAGTCACTACATGGAAAATTTAAAATTATAACCATGTTCATCATTGCTATTTTCGTAAGTAAAAACCTTGACAAAAATTAAAAGTTCAATGCTAGAGAATTGGTTAAACCATTAAGTGTTATGAAATCATTTAAAATAGTATTCATTAGAAGCTTAGGGGCAAGTGAAATGGTGTCAAAGTATGTAAAGTTTCAATAATGCAGGATGAATGAAATCTAGAGATTAGAAGTAGGCATAATCAGGGCCAGAGAGACAGCACAGTGGCAGGGCCTTACATGTGGCCAACCCAGGACTGACGGTGACTTGAATCCCGGTATCCCATATGGTCCCCCGAGCCTGCCAGGAGCAATTTCTGAGCTCAAAGCCAGGATTAACCACTGAGTGCTGCTGCGTGTGACCCAAAACCCTCCCCCACCCAAAAAAAAAAGTAGGCATAATTATGCTTTGTGGGACATGTGTCTGCATGAAAATAATAGCTCTTAAACATTCTCACCACACATTCTTGGTAACTACACAGGTGATCAAAAAGCTAACAACTTGATTATAACCATCCTGTCACAATGCATACATACATCACAACATCATATGGTACACCTCAAATATTTACCATTTTAGGATGAGGTATGCCTTAATACAGATGAAAAATGAAAATAAATCAAGTGATGCTTAAAACAACAAAGACAAGAGGAAAACATTCATGACTTTTTCAGTATAAAAAGCCTTAATATTTTGGTAACAAACACATATTGCTCTTATATTTTAATAAGAAACTGGTTTATTAAGAAAAAAAATTGGATGGCCCTCACATACTTGACAATGTTATTTCATTTTAATGAGTCTGCAGTCAGCCAATTCCTTACTCCTGAATTAACAAAAAGTAAGTTTTGCTCATTTTTAATAATAATTTTAGAAAAATATACAATCTGTGACAACTTTTTTTCCAGCCAAATTGAAGCATCAGCTTCACATTTGATGGGTCACTTTTTAAAATACACTGAAGGAAGCATCTCTAAAGTAAAAGAGTCACTGTAAAAGAGTCACTGGCCAGGGCCTTCCATTCATATCCAGTCCAACCCTCTTTGGCTATTAAGGTAACCGTTTGGAAAGAACATAGTCCTCTCTCTGGTAATAAAAATATGTCTCCTTCTCCATCTGCCTCATAATGAGAAGTCATAATCTTGTTTTTATGACATCATCATAAAAGACATCAATAGAACAAAAAAATACATAGCTGCTGGTAATAATCGGGTTTGTTATGGAGACTGTAAAATGTTCTCATACAGGTGCAATCCACTTTAATTAAGCCTTGTCAAAGAATACATTTTCAAAGCATCTAAATCAGATATTGCAGCACCATGAACTTGCTGTCTTGGAAAAAAAATGCACCTCAGGGATTAAGCCCAGGGCTGAATCAATTTTCTTATTAGGAGACTGCATGGCTCAGGATGTTTGTAATGGAAGCTAAGCCAAGCTTCTCACAGTCAGTTCAATTCAGGGCACAATGAAAAAGTGGGAACATTTTGGGCATTAAATTTAGAAAACTGGTTGCCCAAAGATTGTGTCAAGAACCCCTCAGCCAACTGAACCCGTCAATGGCCCATCAGTAACCTCTGCAGGGCATGTTTCTGGGATGCACCCATATCTGAGACATGGAGCATGAGAGCAAAGAGATAGGCTCCTAGGTTCCTGAAAGGTTCCAGAAAGAAGGGAGTGAGACAATAGTGGAGATAAAGCAAATTCTTGAGAGAAAAGCATGATTTTATTTCCATACAGTCTCATCTCTTTTACTCAAATGCCTTCTCAAAATTTACATAAGTAACACATGTGGCCATTATTTTTTTAATTACTGAAAATAGTCACCAGTTTTTGCTGCATCTACTCCCTCAAGTGAAGAAAAGAGACTCTCTGGCATGAAGCCTAATACACTTTTCTCCACACTCATAAAACATATGGAGGAGTGTGTGTGTGTGTGTGTGTGTGTGTGTGTGTGTTTTAACAAGGTTGGTCATAATAGTTGGGGTTTTACACACTGACAAAGCTGTTCATGATTGAGTTTCAGTCACAAAATATCCAACATCCTTCACCAGTGCACATTTCCTGCCACCAGTATATCCAGGTTCCTTCTTCCAGCCTTCCCCCTGCCTTCATCCAATCTCTATGGCAGACATTTTTCTTTTGTTCTCCCTGTCTCTCTCTCTCTCTCTCTCTCTCTCTCTCTCTCTCTCTCTCTCTCTCTCTCTCTCTCTCTCTCTCTCTTTCTTCTTTTTATTACTTGGGGGGGGGGCAATACCCAGCAGTACTCAGGACTTACTCCTGGCTCTGAGCTCAGAATTCACTCCTGACAGGCTTGGGGGATCATATGGGTTTCCAGAAATTGAACCTGGGTCCCTCCTAGGTTGGCCATGCCCATGCAAGGCAAACGCCCTACCACTGTGCTATTTCTCCCACCCTTTATTCCTTCTAAACAACTGGTTTGCAAAATTGTGACTGAGGGCCTTTCACACACATTACTCTGCAATTGCCTTGCACACTTCAGCTTCTAGATCAATAGCCAGAGACCCAGGAAAGTGGCATATCCAAGCTTTTGACTCTGAATTTTAGAGCTTCCAACCTGTATGAAGTATGCTCAGTGAGACGCTGCAGGAAGGGCCTCAAAAGGCTCCTAGAAGAACAGAGTGTAGAAAACACATCACCCAAGGTCACCCCAAAGGAAGAAGAAACCAGTGCTCAGAAAGATCCAAGGATATGGCCATGTTGAAGGGATGATGGTGGCAACTGCAGTCATTTTTCTGGGTTTATTAGATAAATGGTTCATGTCTGGCTAATAATGTAGCTGGGGGGTAGTGGGAATACAGAAACACTGTGTTCAGAGGCCCAAAGTCCTGAGTGGAAGCACTGAGAAATCTGGATTGCCTAGAAAGAATGTGTAGATAGTGCCAGGAGCTAATACTGGATATTGAAACAGGTTCAGACTAGGAATAGGCTTCTTTAGTAGACCTTTACCCTTTTCAATCGTTTTTCTGTGTATGTGAGAGAGCAAGTGAGAGAGAGAGAGAGAGAGAGAGAGAGAGAGAGTTGCTATGCAGATACTCCGTATGTGAGAGAGCAAGTGAGAGAGAGAGAGAGAGAGAGAGAGAGAGAGAGAGAGAGAGAGAGAGAGAGAGTTGCTATGCAGATACTCCCAGCTTTAGCTTCTGGAGGCAGTGTTCAAGAGACCATTTGGTGCTGGAGATTAAACCCAGGTCTCTGGCATGCAAAGCATATGCTCCAGTCCTTAGGACTCCCCCTGTCTTGTTATTCACTTTATATACTGCAGAAAATAGGGAGTCGAAGAACTGTGGAGCCAGTGGGGGCATCATCGTCATATTTAGTCAGAGAGTGGGAGTTGAGGGCCAGAGCAGCACCATCTGGGCATGAGAGCATCTCCCCTGGGGTGTCAACCCCTACGGGGCATCCCTA
This sequence comes from Suncus etruscus, assembly GCF_024139225.1. NCBI lineage: Eukaryota > Metazoa > Chordata > Mammalia > Eulipotyphla > Soricidae > Suncus > Suncus etruscus. The sequence goes on from NC_064859.1 coordinate 80,152,017, forward strand.
GACCTGTCAGACTCCAGTCCTGCAGTTGTACACACTAGAGACAGCCTTTCCTCCCACATTCATCCAGAAGTGGGTGCCATCTAGCTGGTGATTCCTTTAAGGAATATTTCCTAGAGCCAGAGTAATAGTACTGCTGGTCAGGTGCTTGCCTTGCTCTCTGATCCAGGCTCAATTCTCAGCACCATATAGAAACCCCCAAGCACCTCCAGGAATGAGCCCTGAACACTGCTGACTATGGTTCCCTCCCCAAAAGTCCTTTCAAACTAAGATAATTAGAATGCTTTATGTTCTGTTCAATGCCTTGATAATCTGTTAGGATATTTTAAAACTATTGAAACAAATTATTTAGCAAAAGATTTTAGGGAAAAAAACCAATGTAGTTTAATAGAGGAAAACATAACAAAATTCAAAACAGTCTACAGTCTTACTTCAACCAAGAAATTTTTTAAAGCATAAAGATGTTAGTTTTTGCTGTCTCTATTTTGCAGAACAGAATGATTTTTTTGTTTTACCTTTTCCAGAGGTTCATTTTCAACAATGAGCATAATCTTTTTTTAATTATCTTTATTTAAACACCGTGATTACAAATATGATTGTAGTTGTATGATAACAGTCATATAAAGAACACCCCCCTTCACCAGTGCAAGATTCCCACCACCAATTTCCTAGATCTCCCTCCTCCCCACCCCACCCACACCTGTACTCAAAACAGGCTTTCTATTTTCCTCATTCATTCACATTGTTATGATAGTTTTCAGTGTAGTTATTTCTCTAACAGCACTCCTCACTCTATGTGTTGAACTTCATGTCATGAGCTGCACCTACATGGGAAGATGGGGGGAAATAAGGGTTGGGACTGAGGCAGTAAAAAATTAGATATGAGCTTTGTAGGGCAGTATCAAGGTCACAATACAAGTTGGAATTATGCATATATAAACTATATGCACACAATACTGTCAATAGGAGACCAAGGAGAAAAAATTTCCAGTGACTATCCCAACAAAAATCAGTGCTAGAACGACCCGCCCTCCTCCCAAAGTGCATTCCCATTATGTTGTGTATGTAAATATTTTGGGATATTACTATGTTGCTCACCCTAATCTGATTAGGTGATTGTGCCCTACCCTAGGGTGTGACCTGGCATTCTGCCCCCACCCTAGGGTAGGACCTGATTCTGCTTCCACCATTGGTTGGTATCTGATCCACCATTGGGTGGGACCTGACTCTGGACTATAAGAGCAAGGGTCTGTGGAAGGCGAGAGCTTTTTGCTGGCTGGAACTGAATCTGAGTCTTTGGACTTCAGTTTTGTCCATCCGAATAAAGCAAATATTTCCACGAGCCTGATTGTCTGTGAGCTGTTTACCCGCCGTTTCACCTCAGAATCGTGGGCTAGACAGGGTGGCAGACGCGTGCTCCGAGCTGGAAGAAAAGGGCCTCATTCTCCATCCCACCATCAGTCAACCTCTTCAGGGGCTGACCTGCTACATAATGACGCCCGGACAGGGACCTGAACCCTGGACCCTCAGAACTGTAAGTGAAATATTTCATTGGAAATTTCCTATGCTGACCATCAAATGGTTTCTGTGGTTAGTCATGTGGATTTTACCACCCTTAGTCTTACGCATTGGTGCTCTAGTATACAAGTGGATCATTCCATTTTGTTTAAAACTAATTGGTTTTGATCTAAGGACAATCACTGCAGTTGGATGGTTGTGGTCTATATTTCAAATGAAAAGTGTAGTGTCTCTAGCCATCATAGTTTGTGGAATTTCTGTGTTGACTAACGTTATTATTATGAGCATAGTTATTTGCTGTTATTTCTATTTAGGAAATAGAAAGTGTAGAAATGGTGAGGCTAAAACCAGTATAGATAATAAGGAAATTTATCTGACGAAAACTCAGACCAAGGTGCAGGCTGACAAATCCAGCCCCACCATCAACAATATAGAAATTTTTGCTGGAAGAAAAACAACTCAGAATGTTAAGCCTGATTCTAGTGAATTGCTTGACAGTAGTGACTCAGATTCAGTTCCAGCCAGCAAAAAGCTCTCGCCTTCCACAGACCCTTGCTCTTATAGTCCAGAGTCAGGTCCCACCCAATGGTGGGATCAGATACCAACCAATGGTGGAAGCAGAATCAGGTCCTACCCTAGGGTGGGGGCAGAATGCCAGGTCACACCCTAGGGTAGGGCACAATCACCTAATCAGATTAGGGTGAGCAACATAGTAATCCCCCAAAATATTTACATACACAACACCATTACTGTAGGGAGAGGTGGGGGGAAAACCTGATGACCCCTATAGAGCCCACCTGGACCGGCGCCCAGGGAAGGCCTGGAGTCCAGGGGAAAAAGAGAGGGATGGATGGGGGCCTGCCAAGCATCCCAGCACTCCCCAGGCTAGGGAGAATGCCTCCAGCATGGGGACTTCTCAAACCCCATACCTGGGAAGAGCTGGCCTTCAGAATCAAAGGGGAAACCGGAAGCCAGATATCTGCCCAACCTCCTCCCCATGCACTTCCCCCCTGGAATACAGAGGGAGGGGGGAAGCCTGAGGACCCCAAAGAGTCCACCTGAACCCACTTCTGGCCATCTGAGCTGGCACCAGGAAAGGCCTGGAGTCAGGGGAAAAAGACAAGGATGGCTAGGGGCCAGTGAGCATAATCTAAAGCTGGGTTTTTTTGAGGTTAGCATCATATGTCCCAGTCTGAGTGGGAAGAAGGCAGAGCCATCCTGTTCTTCAACTGTCACCCTATTCTGGTAAGATGGGGTATCAGTCCTCAGTGCCCTGTCCCTACCACGAGTGAGAGATATGGCAAGCAAACTTTCCTATACAGTAACACCTTCAAGTCCCCCTATACAACAGAACCTCTGTCCGGTCACTGGTCAAATTATCACCTTTCCTAAACCTGAATATGAATATAACCTTCCTCTAAATCTGAGCTCTTTGTCCCTACAGAGGACCTTGCAGGATTTTGGGGATACCTTGGAGGATGCTCAAGATTTGAACAGTAGGGAATAATGGCCCAGAATCTCGAGCATAGAACTGCCCTGGCCCAGCTCAAAACAGACAGTGTCTGGATCCATTGTTGCTTCACTTGTCCAACCTCCCACTAGAAGCATTTCCAAGTCTGGCTTTATACCCAAGGTTGGAATGTCAGAGGCCTGTCTTTGGAGACTCAGAACTTGTGAATGTTCTTTACATAGGTAAGTTTTTTCCAATGGATTTTCCCGATAATCCATGTTGAGGAAAGCAATTGTTCACCTCAGAAACACAACTCTGAACAACTGCCCTGAAACCCCAAGATTTTTCCTAGCCCAGGTTCATGATGTTGCTGTTCAATGGCTCTTGAAAATATAATATTGCTCCCCCATTTACCAGTCAAATAGAGACAAAGACAAATCAGGTAATTAACTAACCTTACTGCTGGGAGTTAGGGGCACAGCTGAGGCCTGACACCATTTTTCTAACTCACAACAGCATCATTAGTGGCCCTCACTGAAACCAGTGTATGAACAGCAGAAAAGCTCTCTACAAAACTATTGAAACAGGAGGAGACATGGCCAGAGTTCTAGTGTGGCTGGATGTTCAAAAGCAGTTCCTTGTTTCATAACCTCTGTATCTTTCCTGAGGCCCCTACCATGACTCAGGAGCATCCACCAGCTCTCTCAGAATTGGAGCTCAAGCATTAGCTGCCACCAACAAATAGAAAAATTCTATGCCACCCAGCACTCACAACACCCAGAGCAGCCCCCAGGATAAGGAAAATGCCAAGAATTACTGAGTTGGAATTAGCGGGGCATTTGAGGACTTGTCACCTCTCTGTCCTAGATCTGTACTCAAGAAAAGAACCTTGTCTGCAAATTGCCTAGAATCCACTTGGCCAACACAGCAAAAGCTGTGTAAAAAAAAGGAGAAACATTTTGGTGGAGCCTAAGATAAAGATGTGTGTGAGACATGACCTGGGAGGTGATTCCAGGAACCACCAGTAGAGGAGGTGAAGAGACATGAAGAGGGCAAGGAAGTAGTAGGTTGCCAAACTGAATCAAAATAATTTCCAGGATCTCTCTGGGAGTCAAGATGGAGCTGGCCCACTGGGGATGCTTTTAGGACTGTGGCATCTGTAGTGTACCTCCTGAATACCACTGAATGGGGACAGACCTACAGATCCTCTGGAACCATCTCCCAAATCTGAAAGTCTTTGGTACCAGGACAGCTAGTTGCTGTCCAAGGAAGACAAGGACCTGTGTGCATGACATTGGCTAGGTCCTGGTAGGTAGAGGTAAGGACATATAGCACTGCCTCTCTTCCCTTAGGAGAGGGCAAGGCACAGTGTGGGTCTGGTCAACTCTAATTAAATCTTGAAAAGATAAATGGCTATAAAATTATAATAGGGACCAGAGAGGTATACTGCTATTAACACAGTTGACTTGTATGACCAACCCCATTTCAATCCTAGAACGACATATGGTCCCCTGAGCACCCTTTGGAGTGATCCATGAACAAGGAGCTAAGAGTAATCCCTGAACACAACTGGCCTAAAAATCAAAAAGTAAAATTAAACTATAGGGGAAATCAAACACTGTTGTAAAGAGAAAAATTAGAAATCTTGTCATGTTTGTGACTCATGGAGTACCACAACTACACAACTTGACTTCTGTTGTACAAATCAGTTCTGGACACTAGGGGTACTGTCCTAATATGACTATATCTAAAAACCAGAAGCAGGCTAGATTTGTCTGACCTCTGCTAGCTCATTTTTTATGGATGTACTGAAGGTTCAATATCTTAATGTATTTTCTGGCCATCTTAAGACTAGGCTTTATTTCCTTGGATTTACAACAGAGAGAACTGGGGTTTGGCAGGTCTGGGTCCTTCATGCAGTCACTCCCAGATGGTCAGTAGGAAGAGCCATGATTCACACCCAGCCCAGCTGGCCCTGAAGTCCAGGATAGTTTCCGACACTAGAAAAAGCCCTACCAAAGACTGCCAAAATATTTACAGAAACTTGCTAAAGTACAGAAACTTATTGTCAAGTGACAGACTGTAATGTGATATTGTATAAACAGTTCAATGTCCAAAAAAAGCTTGGACAGTGTTCATTTCTGAGTGGGTATATTCATAGATATATTTTTATACTTTAGTTGAAAAAACATCTCACTACGAGCACACGTAACTTTTATTTAAAAGTTGAATTTTTTTAAGGTTTAGATACCAGTGAGAGGAGAAAGGAAGTAGTCATTTAACATTAGAACTTTGGACTAGAATTATTAAACAATAGGTTTTCTTGGGTCTCTAGTTGGTAACCTCAAATGTCAGACTTTTTAGACTCCATAATTCCAAGAACCATTTCCTCATAGTAAATATAATGAAATATATGTGCACATATTTATGTATTATTTAAATATATATATATATATATACTACTGGTTATCTTTCTCTGGAGTCCTAAGATATATATCAAACTTCTTTCTGAAAACTTCAAAACTATTTTAACCAAAAGTGAGATCAATATTCATCATTATCACCTGAAGGACACCTTAAAATCTGGATTTCCAAGTCTACCAATTTTCTGATATGGGCATTATTAAGAACATCAAAGTTGAAGACATTTCATTAATCCTTTTGACTCTTCTCGTATATTTTAAGTTGCTTGGGAAGAAGGAACAGGCTTCATATTTCTGTATTATCACAGAAATGCCTGGCATAAAGATAATCAATACATGTTTTATAGTACATGAATAATCAAACTAATATTTTTGTATGCTCATTGAAACTATGTTTTGTTACATTAGAATTTACACTCAAGATTATTCCATGGCAGATGTCTCAAAACTGAAGGAAGGCTTGCAGTAGTTTAGTCAGAGCAGAAATATCACAACAATGTTATATATAACATATAGACATAATCAAAATATAATACACAATCAAAGGAAAAAGTTAGTGCAAAATTCCTTTGCAGTATTTTGTTTTCAGGCCTAAAGAATATTGCAAAATGTGGTGTTTTTGAATTAAATGTTACCATAATTCCTAGGTTTTTAAAGTATGTCCATATTGTTTTCCAAAGATGCAGGACCCTTCACACCAGTAGCAAATAAGAATTCCTGGTATTATTTATGAAAATCTATAATAACTAATACTATAAACCATTGTACATGCTTATAAAGTGCCCTGTTATAGGCATACTGGTGGTGGGACGTAAATGGTGGGGGACTAGTGGAAGGAAATGGATACTACTGAAAGGAAAGAGATTAGTGTTGAAACAACGTGTGCCTGAAATCCTCTCATGAATAACTTTTTAATTTCATGGTGATTAAATCATTTTTAAAAAAGAAAAATTGGTCACTTTGAGGACTATATAAGTATGTCTAATATTATTAAATTTATCATCACTTAAAGTGCTTGAAAAATTTCTTTTGTGTAACAGCGAAGTCATGTCTTTCCTATCTTTTCCCTTATTTGTGTAAAAGCACACTTTGTGGTGGAATGCAGGGTTTCCAATTAAGCCTCCACTCAAGAATCATTTCTTTTCCATCTAAGCTATCCTCAGTGCTCTTCTATACTCTGAAGCTACAGAAATAAAAGATAGTCTTTTTCTTGCAGGGGCGAACAGTGTTAAAGGAACACGTATCTGCTCCATGTTTTATTAGGTAGGAGAGTCACCTCACAGGAACAAAAATCTTATTCTGTTGCTCAACATTTTTAAGGTCTCTTCTTCCAGCTTACTACCTTTGGAAGGTCAGAGAATGTCCAATAGGACTCCATCAAAGACTTCGTTTAAAAACGATTAAATATTTCAGGACCATGGACAGATAACTCTGTGCCCTGGGGAGGAAACTCAGGTTCCATTTAATTCCAACAGTTAATAAGCTTCAACCTGCATTCAAAAAACTTTGCAAGGTACCTGAAATCAAGAGCTTAATCAGGCAAGACACCACACTCTAAGAACTCCTTAATATTGTAAGTGACAAGGACATATAGCATACATACAGCATGTAATATGACAATGACCATTGGCTACATTAGTTCCTATCTCTCCCTTCTTCTGTCAAGACTTTTGGGAGGACTTCCCTGCCATATTCAAACCATACACTCAGAGAACCTAAGAAGTGTTTGGAATCGAGGGAGACAAAATATTTCAGAGGTTACCATTGCCTTTTGCCTTGGGCTACATCTGTCCAAATTGAATTTACCCGAACAACGGGATAGCTATTACCGCGGCACTCTGTCAGCAGTGTAATCTAATGAGATGGCTTTGGATACTATTAAAAGTTAAATCAGTCGATAAATGAAATATTAAAATCACCAGAGAATTGGCTCAATGTACAAAATATTAGCACTGCAAGCTCTAAATCAAGCACTGAACATGAATTTAGCCAAAACCATTAAAATAAGTCTGTGGAGTCTGTCGTCAATTTTGGAGCTGTGCCTGCGAGACTTTTACAAAAGCTCACTTCTTTTTTTCTCATTCTGGAGCCTTGGCGTGAAACAGTTCCACCTCACTGGACAACAATGAGAAGGGGGCTTTCTCCCAGGACATTGGACAGTGGGGAACCTCTTAGGACCCACCATGCTTGTGAAAGCATGCATTAAACTGCAAGGCAAACACAGCGACACATCAGGGGACACTGCCCCCTATCACCATGACTTCCTGGAGGACATAGACAGGTCAAGCACAGCTATGTATGCCCAACACTAAGAACTAAGATCAGCATGTGCTTCAACCTAGGTGCTTGGCAAATGTTAAGTTCTCTCTCTCTCTCTCTCTCTCTCTCTCTCTCTCTCTCTCTCTCTCTCTCTCTCTCACACACACACACACACACACACACACACACACACACACGCACACACACACACACACACACAAACTTTCTCTATTCTACTTTTCTGACTTTCATAACCTTCTCTGATCCCTATGTCAGAATCAGTCTCTCCACACTTCACATCACTCACAGTGTGAAATACATTAAATTTCTTTTTTCAGTCTTCCTTAAATTATAGCAACATGAGCAAACGTATATCACTGTTTTATTATTGTTGGGGTTTTTTTCCCAGACCTAAAGCCTGAGAAAAGGATTCAAATTTTAAAGGTTTGTTTAGCAGATATAATGTATACTGGAATGAGAGTGAAGTACGAATAAAATCAATCAAGGTTAATCCACTTGCCTTGCATATAATGAACCAAGGTTCGATCCCTCCCACCAGTGTTACACACATTTCCCCAAACATTGGCAGGAGAGACCCCTGAGCCCAGAGTCAGGAGTAGCCCCAACAAAAGAGAAGAAAACAAAGCATCATCAAGAAAAAAGTATTGTCAATTACCAATAAGTGACTAAAGCTTTATCCAAAAGAGAAATTATGTATTATAGTATCCAATGAAGATAAGGATATTTGAGAATTTAAACATTAACTTCCTATTTGTAGGTTCTTCCACAGTCTCCCCCACCCCATGCTGTCCCATTTCAGAGAGCACTCTCCCGTAATTCCAGGGGAGAAATTCAGTCATAGGACATGCTGAATTCTGTCCTCCTTACATTGTAAAGTCTTTCCTTTATTTGAATTCTATCTGTAAAGGGACTTTATAAAACAATTAAGAGAAATTCAGGATATAACTAAAAAAATTAAGTCATAGGGTAGGATTCTAGTCTAACAGCATTAAATCCTTTACTGTACTGTGAGTACATGTGAAAAAACAAAAAGGCTAAGTCAGGCCCAGCAAGAGGGCAACTGGCTGTAAATGAGGAATAAAATCCTTAGCAGAAAATAAATAAGATCAGAATCTGATCTTAGACTTCCAGTCTCTAGAACTATAGGGAATAAATCAGAAGCGTTTGAGCTACCTGCTCTCTAGTATTCATTTGTAACAGCTGCAATGGGCTAAGATCACAGTAGGATAGTAGCACACTGAATCAGAGGAATATAGGCAGCAACTGAAAACATCTCTTCAGTCTCTCTTTCAAGTACAAGGACAGGGCCTGAGCAATGCATTCCTCTCTGAGCAGCAAACAAAGGGAGAAGGAAAACAGTATCTACTAAGCATGTGCTGCATGTGAAAAATACTTTGAAGATATATTCTACTGTAGTAATTTATATAGAATAACAAAAACATTGTAAGTATATATACTGGATAATTTTTGAAAAATCTAACTGCCACCACGATTAACATGAAAACATGTCTATTACCCAACAGTACCCTGTGGCTCCTCCCAGTCTATTCCTGCCTCCACTCTGTCTGCAGGGCATCACTGATGGGTTTTCCGTCATCACTGATTTTGTGATCACATCACATTTGTGATCCATCATATCACTGTGTCTTTCCTAAACTTGCACATGGAATCACACAGTGTGCAGCCTTTGCTGCCTGGCTGCTTTCTTTCAGCATAAGATTTTGAAAAATTATCCACAATGATGCAAGTATCAACAGTTATTCATTTTACTGCTGAGTCAATATGAACCATACAATATGACTACATCTATGTTTTTAATTCATTCACCTGTTGCTAGGCCATTGGGTCATTTCCAGTTCTAGCTATTATAGATAACGCTATGATCAATATTTGTGTATAAGTCTTTGAGTAGGCACATATTTTTACTTCTCCTGGGTAGTTTCCAAGGCACTAAACTTGCTGGATTATCTGGTAACTTAAATTAAATTTTATCCCAAATGGTATCTGGATATTTTATTTTACTTCATTTAATTTTTTTGATAAATCAATAAAGATATAGTTATTACTACTGCTTTTATGTTTTGTTTTGTTTTGTTTATAACACTCGGATATGCTCAGGACTTTTACTTGCTTCTCTGCTCAGGGATCACTCCTGGCAGGGCTCAGGGGACCATATGGGGTGCCAGAGATCAAACTCAGATTGGCCACATTGCAAGGCAAGTGCCCTACCCTTTGTACAATCACTCCTGCCCTCCTTCCTGCTTCTTGAGTGCACTGAAGATACTAAAAAGTAGGTGACTTACCTAAATTCATACAGTTTATAAGAATAAGTATGTAATACCTGAGTTCACCTTTCCCAAAATACTTTATTCTTATCATGATAACATAATGTTCCCCTATTTTAAATCATAAGAAAGGTTTGATAATTGGAGTAAAAAAAAAAGTCATCTATCCTCCCAATCTCTAAATATATCTGGTCCAAGAAAGATTGAGTAACCAAGTTGGGATCAGATCAGACAACCATGGAGAGAGAAAATAAAGGTAGTTAGAGAGGCAGGCTTTAACATGGTACTACTACTTATCACAAATGCTATGAAAAGAAAAAGAAGTATAGAGTTTATGGTTTTGAAGTCTGCCATTGATTACCTGAAGCATCATTAGGCTCACACAATCAATAATGAGCATGAAGAAATGTTCTTTTTTATATTTTTTTCATT